>NC_044350.1:33033751-33149933 GCF_007364275.1 Archocentrus centrarchus | reverse complement strand
ACCGTGGGGAACCCAAGTGGCCTCTAGATGGCTTATTGTCATCCACATACCATCTGCTATCAAACAAAGACCTTACATTTGCACTGATATAATATATTCTATATCCAGATAGCTTGTGTGGATGAGGAAAGTGCAAGATGTAAATGCACGAAGAATTTAGATTATTATTTAGATTAAAACGCGATCAAATCACATAGATCACATTTGGATGTCTGGTTCACACTGTAATTGGATCTCAGGTGGGTGAAAGAAAAAGACACAAAGTGGAGAGTTTTCACCTCACATTCACCTTTTCATGAAGAAATCTCTATCAGTCATACCAAGCAGATCCTTTCATACGTTCCAATACAGAAAGTGTATCACAAGCTTATTTCGTTATCCTGTGTTGTCTTATCTTGTATGCCTCACTGACATGTAAAGTTTTTGTATTTCTTGTGTAAACAGTTGTATAGATATAATTTAAAGATGTAATCCCCGGTCACTGGTCTATTTCGGTTCTAGCAGCTGCTATGGAAACTCAATTCAGTGCAATAAGCTGATCCATCCCGAGTGCAATTACAATATTAAATCTGCGCATGTAATTGTGTTGCCTCTGGAGAGTTGCTCATACTTATTTCTCAACAAATCACATTTATGCTGTTTCTTCCCTGTCTGCAGTTGGACGTTATGAAGGTCTTTACAAGGTAATAAATATTTAAATGATCTGAAAAAAAAAAAAAATCACACATGGCAGAAGAGTTCATCTTTAAAGCCTAATGATGCAAAGCCTAATTTGAGGATGAGTGTTTTCTCCCTCCCTTACTCTGCTTTCATCTAATACGCATGCTTTCCACACAAATGCGGTACTATTGTGTCAGATGAATGATGCCGAGGGATTTAATTAGATTGTGGATTGGAGTAAGGACTGCAACCGTTTTCACATATTATTCAATGAGACTAATTAATTACACAAATCTTTTATCGAATCCATTCCTAAAATTGCTCATTCCTGTCTGCTTTACCAGAGAACAGGGGCACATGGGATCCAATCAGAGGTGGGGGAGTTTATAAACGTGTTGTGATGATACTGCTGATGATAAGCAGGGTAATCTTCATTAGATATGCTTTATGAGTTGCTGTGCATCTTTGCTCAGCCCCAAACTTACCTCTTAAATCTATAACATAAACAGTACATACACCAACAGAGTGATGCCTGTCATCATCATCAATCATGCCCGTATTACAAGATCAACAACATTCATTCATTTTCAAACCCTCATTTACCAGGAGACAAGAATGTCAGATTCATCTGAATGCACACAAGCTCACACACACACATACACACACACACACACACACAACCGGATAATCATACCAACACACCCCACCTCCTTCACAGACACACCTGCGGTGCACAGCTGTAAATATCTTTTGGCCTGTTTTACATCCACATCCCGTCAGCTGTGTTCATACATCATGAAATTGGTACCTTGAAATTATATTAATAGGTATTAAAAGGTATTTCTATGGTATTTTCTGATGGTTATGAACTGCATATACATATACAGTAGATGTGCCTCACCACAAAAAGAATTAGGACACTCTGTTGTGTTTATGTTTTGGGTAGTACACTATAGTTTGAGATAAATGCAGTATTGTGCAAAAATCTTGAGCCACTTCTTATTTCTTTTACTAGGAAACTGGGAAATAGAGTTGTGGTCAGAACTTTACGTACACTTTTCATGGGCATGAATGTCATGGTGCTTTGGGGCTTTTAGTGCTTTCATTGAACTGTACTTTTTTCAGACTAGAATGCATCTTTAGTGAATTTAAGAGACAACTGTACAATTCTAATAAGCTTGCCAGTTAATATTTGGTATGAGAACCTTTATTCTTCAACACAGCCTAAACGCTCTAAGGCAGTTTTCTTGTAGTTTTCAGGAATAGTTCTCCAGACTTCTTGAAGGACATTCCAAAGTTTGGATGTTGGCTGCCGTTCCCAGACTGGTTCAGTAATGTTGAGGTCTCTCTGGGGAACAGTCCACGACTGATGGTGTCCCATTGTGTGCTTTTCTTTTACTGCACTGGCAGTGTGTTTGAGATCATTGTCATGCCAAAACATGAAGCCATTCCTAATTAGATGCTTTGCAGATGGCATTGCATTGGAGGATCAAAATCTGACCTCACGTTGTTGTTTTCATAATTCCATCAATTTTGACAACATTCCCGACACCACCGGCGGAAGTGCAGCCCAAACCGTGACAGAGACACTACGGTGTTTTACAGATGGCTGCAGACCCTCACTCCTCACCTCCTCTGTACATATTGATTATAATTTGAACCAAAAATTTCAAATTGGATTCTTCACTCCATAAGACCTGTTGCCACTGATTTTTCAGTCCAGGTTTCTTTGGCGTACCTCAGCCTTTCCTCCCTGTTTCCCTTCCTTAAGAATGGCTTGTTGACAGCCACCCTTTCATTGATTCTTTTCATTGATGGTTCTTCAGGAGATGATCAACTGACAGCCCAGATCCATCTCTCAGGTCCTCTGTCAGCTCTTTGCTGGATTTTCTTTCCCTATTTCTTAAGGACATTTCCACAAACTACACAGCGCCTTCTGTGTGTATAATTTTTGCCATGTTGAAAAAAATTATACACACAGTTTTTATTGCTGCAATTATTGTGTAGCCCTCTATTTCAAAATCAACAGCTCTCTCAAAGTTGTAATTCAGCATGGCTATTTTGTCAGCTGTTCAAATACTATAGTGGCCGCACACAGTTCTCAGCAATAAGTGGTTATATTAAACATCAGATTTTCCCTTTGTTTGAGTGTATTTGTTTGAATAAGTTAATAACTTCTAGAACACAACATGCAGACATACAAACCCAGACTAGTGATTTTCACACACACACACACACACACCACACCACACACACACACACACACACACACACACACACATTCAGGCTCGGGATGAAACGAGATAGTTTGGTAGGTAATTGCAGCTCGTCTCGCCTGTGGAGTGAGGTGAAACGTAGGTCAGCTGAGGCTGGACACATGAAAGAGTGTGAGCGGGAAACAAGTACGTGTTTGAGTATTTGTGCGTATGTATGTTGTGTGGTAGACTGCAAGAGAAACGTCTGTCTGTAAGTCACTTTAATCTAAGAAAGAAGCAGACAGAGCCCTTTGGTTAGAGAGGGGGGAAAAGTAAGGAAATGGATAATGCATTTGGAAGAAGAGAATAAAAAAAGCAAGGGAGACAATGGAGAACTGAAAATAATATAAAGCAATATAGAGACAGAGGACAAAAGACCTTGACAGAGAAAAGGAAAAAGAAAAGGGAGGACAGGAGGACTAGAGGAAGTTTATCAGAGTGGATCTCTGTGTGAAAGATTGACTCTGATCCCAGGGCATAGTGCAGTGCCATTTTGTCAGACGCCACCTGCATCTCCCCATTACACACAAGGCGTCCTCTGGTATTTGTGCTTTGATGCACCAGCCGTGACAGTATTGAAATTTTACTCAGCACAAATGGTACTGAAGGTCCCTAAAGTCTTACTGTAATTTCACCAACAAGCTGCTTGTGGAATTTACAAATTAAATATCAGATGCGAAAAATACCAGAAAAAAATATCCAACCAAAGAAAAGAAAAAACCCAGTCTAAACTTTCCCATTCACAGAACTCCCTTTGCCATAATATTAGCTACCTGCTGGAGACTGTACCGGTGAAAACAAAAGGGTCAAGCCTTTAGAAGTTGAAGTTGTTTCAAAAGGACTGTACATTTTTAGATGGTCTGATAAATGGTCTCTAAATTAAACTTAACTACTTGTAGTAACTCAGCATGAATTTATGGAGTTCTTGAGAGAAAAAGCAGGAATAAACATTCCGATGATGATATTTGTACAATAAATAAGTATCACTGGTCTATGCAGTGTGCAGTCTGAAGTCATTTTTTAATGTTTGCTTGTTCTATTTCCAAAAGCAGTACAAAGGAAAAGAGAAGCAAAATAATTTTCAGGTTCACAATGTTTGATGGTGGATCATTATCCAATCAGTGGTGAAACAGGTTTACAGCTCACCTGGTGCATCTCAGTTGATCCATAAACTGAGCTGCACCAGGTATGAAGAAGGACATGAGTTATGAAACAGCTTGGTGAAGTGAAGACCTTTATTCTGAGGTGAAGGGCACTGTTAAAAAACCAAAGAACAGAGACAAACTGAAGAATTGGGTCTGAACTGGAAAAGTAGCCAAAAAAGGGCTGCTTTACAGCCACTGAAACAGAACACAAGGAGACTGAGATTGATTTTGAAGACTTACAGTATTGAGAATGAACTAGTAAAGGATTCAAAGAGAGGAGAGAATGGTCTAATCTTGGTCTTTAAAAGGACAAGAGCAAAATAGCAAGAAGAAAGTTGCAGATTTCTGAGTGTCAGGCTTAGCAGATGTTTCCTGGGGGAAAAAAGCCATCCATCCATCCATTCATCCATCCATCATCCATTCATCCATCCATCCATCCATCCATCCATCCGTCCAGACCTAAACTTGCATATCTCGAGATGTCAAGATATGGGATTTAAACTGGTTTATATATTAATATATATTATATATGTATAGTTGCCAAGTTTGCATGAAATTAAAGACATATTTAGAGTAAATTTTGAACTGGCACAAGAAAAATCAAATCAAAGTTTATTTGTCACATGCATGGTCGTACAAGGTACAACTAGCAGTGAAATGCTTTGGCGACTATCCTTACACCATAGCACAAGATGAAGATATAAATAGGATTATTTAAAAAATATAATCAAGATATTCTCAGAATGTACACTGAGATAAAATGAAAGTGGAATCATTAACAAAATATAGTCAAAAAAATATAAAATGTAACAAAATATACAC
This sequence comes from Archocentrus centrarchus, assembly GCF_007364275.1. Lineage (NCBI taxonomy): Eukaryota > Metazoa > Chordata > Actinopteri > Cichliformes > Cichlidae > Archocentrus > Archocentrus centrarchus. Next base: position 33,145,051 of record NC_044350.1, on the reverse strand, counting down.
ACTAAAATATAATATAATATATATGTATTCCATCAGCTGTCCTGATTCAGGGCCTGAATAGCCTTTGGAAAGTATCTCCTCCTCAGCCTCTCTGTGTTAGCCTTCAGGGAGCAAAAACGCTTCCCTGACCTCAACAAAGAGTCCATAGTTGGGATGGCCGGGGTCTTTCATGATCTTTCTGGCTTTGGTCTGGCACCGCCTGTAGTAGATGGTCTGCAGGTCAGGAAGTTCAGTCCGAATGATGCGTTCTGCTGAAAGCACCAATCATTGAAGAGCTTGTCTGTCCTGCTTGGTGCTCTTCCCAACCAGAATATAATGTTCCCCGTGAGGTTGCTTTCAGTGGTGCAGGTGTAGAAGTTCTGCAGTACCTTGGAGGGCAGTCTGAAGTCTCTTAGATGTCTGAGGTGGTAGAGATGCTAGCGAGCCTTCTTTGCTGTGGCAAGACCACGACAGGTCCTGCGAGATGTGTACTCCGAGGTGCTTGAAGCTGTCTACTCTTTCTACTGGGGCTCCATTGATCTGGACAGGCTGATAGCACCACTCCTGCTTCCTGCTGCGGCCCACAATCAGCTCCTTTGTCTTGCTGACATTGAGCAGAAGATTATTGTCCTGGCACCAGTTTTCCAAGTGTTTAATGTCCTCCAGGTTTAATCTCTCCCTGATCTCATCATTGTCTGAGATCAGGCCCACCACTACAGTGTCATCAGCAAACTTCACAATGGTGGTAGAGCTGGAAGTGGCCTTGCAGTCATGGGTGTATAGTGAGTAAAGCAGGGGCTCAAGACAGCCCTGAGGGGCACAGTGCTGAGGGTGAGGGTGGATGAGACATATTGCCCACCCACACTATTTGTGGTCTGTCGGTTACACTGTAAACTCGGATAAGTTGAATCTACTTTAAAAAAAACAAGGTAACTCATTGCCCTGAATTTTTTAAGTAATGAAAAAGTTGAATAAATGCAGGGGGCTATGTTCAATGTACTTGAGGCCCTTTTCTAATTGACCAAACTTATCTTTATAGTTCATGAAAAAATAAAATGTCTTTTGATCAATCAATTCCCCCATCCTTTTCATGGGGGGTGGGTGGTGGGGATGGGGGGGCTGGAGCCTATCCCACTTGACAAGGAAGTAAGATTGCAGGATGTAATCATGTGTTTGAGTTCAAACACATGATTACAATAAGATAGACCATCAAAAAGTACAGTCTACTCAGCATTAACAAGTAATGTTCACATTAGGTAATTTTAAGTAATATGAACTCAGTATTTTTAAGTGGAATCAAAATCTGGGTTTACAGTGTAGAAAGTTGGAGATCCAGTCACACAGGGATGGATGGAGTCCAAGATCATCCACTTGGTGGTGAGTATGAAGGGAATAGTAGTTGTTAAATGCTGAGCTGTAGTCGACCAAACAGCATTTTAACATGATTACCCCTCCTAATGTCCAGGTGGGTCAGTGTGGTGTGGAAGCAGATGAGCAATTCTATCATCAGTGGAGCGGTTGTGATGTTATGCAAACTGCATAGGGTCCATGGTGTCTGGCAATGAAGAAGTGATACTATAAAAACTATGGACAAGTAATCACCAAGCAGTATGTTTTTCCTGAACTTTACATCATACTGTATAAACCACACAGGATATCTAAAATGAAAAACTACAGTCATTACTTGAAATTTTACCCTATCTGTAAAATAGCCAATGAATTTGTTTGCAGTATCTTGTTGATTCTTGAAAAAGTGTCACTTAGCTTCTCATATTTAAATACTGAATGGGGAAATGAAACAAAGCAAAAAACAGTGAGGGGCGAGAGAGGAGAGGGATTACTGGTAATTGAAAGATAAAATGGTAATCATCCAGAAGGGGCAAAAGATTGGAGCTCTCCTTTTTCATTTAGGTGATCAACACATGGGAGCAATAGAGATGGTTGAGAAAGAGAGAACAGAGAGCTCAGTGGAGGAGAGAAATAAAAGGAAGAGGAAATAGAGAAAAGTGTGAGAGACAACTGGACAGGGGAAGAAAGGTGATTTTGCTCAAATTCCACTTTCTACTGCTCATCTTTCTTCATAATAGAACTGTCAAATCAAAGTAGAGCTTAACGACAAGCTGCTCCCCTGCCTCTCGCTCTTTACTCCTCTTTCTGCTATTCTCACTTCTCTTACTCTCACATTCCTGTGATTCTGTTCGGGTAAGTCTCTAACCACTTTGAGAAATATTACTAAAAATTATGTGTCTTAAAATTTACATGATGTTATTTTGTTACCTTTTGCCACTGCTTTAAAATTCCTCTACATCGCTTTGTTTTTGCTGTGTCCCTGCTCTCCTTGGCTTCCTGTTTTATCCTCTGTGTATAGTATTACTGGATTCCTCTCTTCCTCCTCTGCTCATGTATTTTTATCTGTTAATCCTGCTTAATTTTCTCCCTCTTTAGTGTATGGAAATTTTGCCCTTAAACAGCGCTGGCTGTCATGGATCTGAATATTTGATTTAGGATATCGCCCACTTTCATGATGAAAATAAACTTAAAACAGACTTCAAACCTGCAGTATTGTTGTCAACCTGAGAACACACCAAACGCCTTCCATCTACAGTCTGAAATTAAAGGTCAGTTTGTTAATTTGAAACATTAAGATCAGCATTCATTCATGACTGTAAAAACTGAATCCAATATGCCCCTGTACTCAAACATGAACAGAATAGAGTTTCATCCCCAAATGACTGACAACACACCCACACTACAAGCTTGTTTTTCAGTTTTTGGATACTTATTCAAGCATTAAACTGTGACTTGTGAGCCTTTTTTTTCCCTCCTTTTTTTTTAACTGCCCTAACAGACCTGCCAAGATAATGAGAGTAGGAGGAATTGCATCTTCCTATCATGGCTCCCCCCTCCTGCTTTTCAATTCCTCTCTTTGAGGGGTTCATATGGATAAAACATTATGAAAAATATTCTCTCTGTGAATCATTCTTTCTGTAGCTTGCGCTCCTCTCCGACACACTTTGCTGCAGGTTCTCACGAGAGAGCATGATTCGTCTCTCTTTCTTTCTTCTTTGTCTTCACTGTGGGCTGGCAAAAGAAAAATGCCATAAAGGAATGTTCTCAATTTTTCTCCTCTTGCTTGTCTTCCATGCTTGTCCTTTATTTCCTTTTTTTCATTTACACATGTCCTCAGGAATCTTCTAGAAGACAAATGAATATTGTTTTGTTTGTTTGTTTATTTGTTTGGTGGAATTTTCATCCAGGTACTGCACATTGTAGGTCTTTGTAAAGGTCGTGACCATACATGCATTTTCTACCACTTATCCAGGTTCAGATCATAGTTCATGAACCCTGAAACTGGCTTGAAGATGATACATTAAAAAAGTGTAGTGCCAGATATACAAACATGAAATGGGCAACTAAAAAAACAAACTTAGACTTTCTGTGCAGACAAGACCTTCCATGCTTCAGGAATCTGCACAGGCTCATAAAGCATCATCATCATAATTTTCTCATATCCCTCGTTTGCCACAGAATTAAAACCACTTAGCTAATATTGTGTTTTGTGGATCTAATAGTTCGCATTCACTGATGAGTTTCAGTTTTTCTCAACTGGAAACATAGTTTCTAAAGATGGCTGATTTTAAGTAGTCCAGGCTGCGAATGGTAAAATAAAGCATGTTGCTAAAGTTGGTCACAATGCAATGCTGTAAGAAATGTCATAACTTAAATGTAGTGTGACACACGCTATTTTGCCTCATCAGCAGCAGTTGATGAATACTAATTCAGTCCATTGTCATCATGCCAGAAGTTAGCATACTTGTTTTGTTCCTTAGTCCTGTAACCTTTTAAACTTCTATTTCAGTCCCCTTGTTTGCAGGGTGTGTGATTCACTGGGGTACTCACTGTCTTATGGTTTCTTCCCACACTAAGAGTGCACAAAAAACAAGGTAAAGGAATATTTTTTTATTATTTTGTGCATTCGGGGCACCTCTCTGTGTGTGATATTGTGTTGGAACTGCAAAATCAAAAGCTGTGGTGTGCATACTCAGCTGCTGTACTTATGTGTGTGCTCCAGTTCTGACATATAAATGCCATCCCAGAGAGTAGCCTGAGGATGAGAACTGGATCCAGGTTATTCATTCATATTGGAGGATTGGGGGAAGCAAAAAAAAGAGAGAGGTGAGAGGAATGTGCTGAAAAAAGGAAGAAGGTGAGCAGGAGAAACTGGAGTCAGCGTGGTGGTTTGAGAAAAACAAAGCAAAGAAGAAACAAAACTTGATAAGGGGATGTGGAGTGCAAAAACAAAAGGAAGGAGGAAGGCAAAATTCAGATGCAGAGATGAGGTTATGGGAAATATTTCAAGGAAGAAGTAGGACTAATGTTTGATCAGCTGAGACATAAGTTTTCCATTTATCCACGATGCCTAAAACACTCCCATTGTGTTAAGTCCCTTCCATCCTCCTATTATAATTTCCAGAGGACTCAGATGCATGATTCATATTTTATATTTGCTGACTGCTGGAGACAGTGTGTGTCTTTATATCAGAATTACACAGCTGCATAATTCATAGTTATATAATGGTGACTACCCAAAAATCATAATGAAACCGAAATTTTATTTGAATCTAGACGTGTATGTACTAATAAAATGAAGCAGAAGTTTCTGTGTGTCCCAGTGTGATTAGCTCTTCTACCAGCATCACTTTGTTACACTGTTTGTTTAGGTTCAAGTTAAAAATAAAAAGTCTTCCAGCTTTAAAATAGGAGACATACTGGTGACCAGTGTTGGGTAATGTTACTTTTAAAAGTAAATTGTTACATTACGAGGCTACTTCAACTGAAAAATAATCATAAATATTTTTTTGTATTACCAAAAATAAACATTTTATATGTGCCTGTTGGTTATATTGCCCAGGGTCTTTAGTTGTCACGGTCCTTGCGTTTGGTGGTGTTTTGGAACTGTTTATTATTAGGTTTTGATTTGGGTTTGGTTTTACTGTAGCGCCTGTTAGGTTTTTAATGCATTTTAGGATGAGTTTGGGGTTCCACTTTTGCTATTTATAAATAATTCATAAGAACAGTCACCTGAATATTATAAGGCACAAACCCAACAATGTTAGAGGGAAAACCCCAACAATCAAACAATCCTCTATAAGCAATTATGTGGGGTGTTATTACTCTTACTGCAGCATTTAGGATCAGCTGATGACTTTTCAGGGAACTTTTAGAAAAGCCTGATAATAATGAATCATAGTATCCCAGTAATACTGAAACAGATGTTTCAGTCACTTTGAAGTTGGATGTTTCTGATTTTAGCAATATTGTGGAGAGGAAATAAGACTACATACACTATATTGCTAAAAGTATTCACTCACTTATTTAAATCATAGAATTCAGGTGTTCCAGTCATTTACATGATCACAGGTGTATAAACTAAGCACCACTGGACTCTAGAGCAGTGGAGACGTGTTCTCTGGAGGGATGAATCACACTTCTCCATCTGCCAATCTGAGGGAGGAGTCTGGGTTCGGCGGTTGCCAGGGGAACGGTACCTGTCTGCCTGCATTGTGCCAAGTGTAAAGTTTGGTGGAGGGGGGGTTATGGTGTGGGGGTGTTTTTCAGGAGTAGGGCTCGGCCCCTTAGTTCCAGTGAAAGGAACTCTTAATGCTTCAGCATACCAAGACATTTTGGACAATTTCATGGTCCCAACTCTGTGGGAACAGTTTGGGGATGGCCCCTTCCTGTTCCAACATGACTGCACACCAGTGCACAAAGCAGCTCCATAAAGACATGGATGAGCCAGTTTGGTGTGGAAGAACTTGACTGGCCTGCACAGAGTCCTGACCTCAGCCTGATAGAACACCTTTGGGATGGATTAGAGCAGAGACTGTGAGCCAGGCCTTCTCTCCAACATCAGTGTCTGACCTCACAAATGTGCTTCTGGAAGAATGGTCAGAAATTCCCATAAACACTCCTAAACCTGTGGAAAGCCTTCCCAGAAGAGTTGAAGCTGTTATAGCTGCAGAGGGTGGACCCACATCATATTAGACCCTCTGGATTAAGAATGGATGTTCATATGTTCATATGTGTGAAGGCAGATGAGCGAATACTTTTGGTAAAGCAGTGATTTGTTTAATGAGTACATTGAAGGACAAAGTTAATTCCAAGATATCCTCAGTGTTTATGCCAAAGTACTGCTATTCACAGTATCTAGTTGGACATTATGTTTCTAAGATTTTTAGGGCCAAGTAAACAGTTCTGTTTGGATTTAGAAGAAAATGACAGGACATCCAGGCCTTTGTGTTTTTAAGACATGCCTGCAGTTTAACTTTGTGTCATCTGGCTTCATAGATAAATATAACTGGGTCTCATCTGCATAGCAATGAAAATATATTCCATATCTTCTAATAATATTGTCTAAGGGAAGGCATTGGTCCCAACATAGAACCTGATGACTCACTTTTCAGTGTGAAGAAGACATAAATTGGAATATATCAAATAGATACAATTTAAGCCAGTGTAGGGCAGTTCCTTTGGTGTATTCCAGTTTATTAAAATGCTGTAATCAGCTGTGTGAATGGTGCTGCACTGAGGTTTAGCAGGACAAGCATGGACATTGTCAGAGGCCATAACATCATTTGTGACTCTCATAGGTGCTGTTTCTGTGTTATGATGAACTCGAAATCCGGACAGAAACTCTTAAAATAAACCATTTCTTTCCAGATGATCAGTTAGCTGTTTTACAACTACTCTTCCCAGAATTTTGAAATAGCGGGAAGGTTTGAAGTTGGATCAAGTAAGGACTTTTTAAGTATAGTTTATTTACAGCCACCTTAAAAGCCTGTGGCACAAAGTCTAATAGAGATAAAGTGACCATATTTAAAGTGAGGTATTAATCAAAGGTAAGACTTCTTAATACAGTATTGCAGGAATGGGGTCTAACAGACGTGCTGATGGTTTGGAGGAAGTAATTATTGAAGTTATTTGGGAAAGATCAGAGTTAAGTGGTCTAAATCAATATCAGTTATTAAAGCTGCTGTACTTCTGTGGGAAGGCTATGAATATTTTTGCCTTTTGATAAAAATTTCATTTGTGAAGAACTTCATTAATTACTCGTTAAACCTAAACCCAGAGCTCTACGGAGCTCCGGCTCTTTGACAGTGCTGAAAAGAGTGGTTCTTCCTATTTTCCCACATCAGTGATGAATAATAACATGTCAGAGGGTGTTTTTTTATACAGTAACAAGATATTTTCTCCAGTCCAAATGAAGGTCTTCTAAATTAGAACATTTCCTCTCCAGTCTACAAATTATCTGCTTTAAGTGTCACACATACTGAGTTTATAACACTATTAACAAAATAACCGACCTCTGTGGGAGTAAAATCCAAGTAGCTGCTCTGCATTGTGTTGGCACATGATACTGAAGAAAATAACAGAAGGAACCATTTTGTTAAATATAGTCACAACACTTTCAGATGGACACTATTGTACATTTAATAGGTACAAAGAAATGCTCAGATAAAAGAGGAAATAGTGTTAAATGTTCAGCTTCTATTCTACATCAGGACAAGATCAAGAGTGTAAATAAAATGGTGAGTGGACTTGCTCATGTTTGAGAACTGAATCTAATAATGAATTAAATGCAGTGTTTAGGGTGTTATTTTTGACATCTACATGAATGTTAAAGCAGAATTATTTTATCTGAACTGAGCACGAAATCAGATAAAAATCTGAGTGAGGGAGACACAGATGATAAATAATAATAAATAAAACTGGCTTTTCTGCTTTCCAGTTAGGATGTGCAAGACTACAAGTAAAGCTTTCAAATTAATAATAACTATCCTCAGCCTGTGCTATAGTGACAATGTGACTTGGGGGTTTTGACTAATCTAAACGAATGTATTCTTCCTACTGCAACAGGTAAGGTAAAATAATTCAGCCATTTATTGTTGACGGCGACTTGGAAGAGATGTTCAATAATGTTCAGTAATCCACATTTAATTGTTTTGCCTTTGGTGCTGTCAGTAATTACATTATTTTTTCTTTGTGATTTTTTTTTTTTATGTTGAGTTTTTTTGTGGGGTAGAGGCTGCAGAGAAGATACAAGGAGGCATGTAAGAGTACAACTCTGCTTCCTGGTCTTACAGCCATAGCAGCCTGAGCTCATCTGATCTCAGAAGTTAAGCAGGGTTAGGCCTGCTTAGTACTTGGATGTGATACTGCCTGGGAATACCAGGTGCTGGGGTTTTGGTGGCTAAGGAGATAGAGCGGGTCATCTACTAATCAGAGGGTCAGTGGTTCAATCCCTTGCTCTTCCAACCTGCATATTGAAGCATCTTTTGGCAACATACTGAACTCCCAAGTTGCCCCCAGTGTGTCTGCTGTATGTAAGTCTGTGTGAATGTTAAAAGTACTTGTGTGAATGAAGCTTGTAGTAAGAGAGTGTTGTGTTTAAATTGAGTAGAAAAGTCCATTTACCATGTTTTGTTTTTAGAAAAAAGAGCTGCACCTGTTACACCCCTGAGGTGTGACGAGTTGATGTTTCCTCACTGAGAAATAAGTCAAGAAGTCAACTTATTGAAACATACACAATTTACAATTATCAAATGAAACATATTTACATTTGGATACACATTGGTACACAAAAGAACTTGCCATGGCCATTGGCCGGACCTAACTTATGAGTGGGACTCACAAAAATACACACTCTGCAAAACTCTTAACTTGTATGCACAGTCGCTTGATATTCAAAATAGTATTAATGAGGCAGAGATCTTGATCTAACTTTGCAATTCCTGTGCTCCACCTACTGGTCAACTACGGGAAGACAGCTTCATTAACATCAAGCAAAGTGACACCCCCAAACAGGCCCGAGAACATTAGCTGCCGCGGCCATCTCGGTCATGGTGGCCCATTACTAGCCACCCTCAATACCAGACAAACAATAACTGACAACACTGTAACTCAACACATGAACATCAGCATGAACAGTCCCATGAGTCTTTGCTCTGGTGGCACCTCCCCCTTGGCTGCCACAATATATTTCACTCATTGTGGTATTACCACACACTGAAAACGTACCTGTAGGGGAGAAATAATTAGAAGTATGACGAGCTGGTGTTTTCTCCCTCAGAACTTTTACTCAGATTTTCCTCAGGTAAGTGGGTGGAAACAAAAGCAGTCGATCTCAGACCACCCAATTCAGACTTCATTTTGCAGAACACCTTCCAACTCTATTTTTTTAAACAATAACAAATTAAATAAACAGCAAATCAATTAAAGACTTTAGCTTTAACCCCTTGTTTCAACAAGATGAGTTTTTACTGCTTTTAAACCATCCTTAAACACATATTATAAATTGTTTCATAACTTTATCATTTTAACCTGATCACAAGATTTTAATATTACAGACCATATTATTTTAACACACACCATCCAAACTGGGACGGATGCTGTTTTTCCAGACCAGGATTTCCCCAGAAAGTTGTCCAATTATCTTTAAGCCTGCATTGTTTTGTGGACACAAGTTAGTTGTCCCGATGTTTTGGCGCAGTTTCACACTGATTCTGTATTCATTTTTGTGCTCTGAATGACACAACCAGGTGTCATTACTGCAAACTTGAATTACATTATTATTTTTTAGCAGTTTTATGCTTATCCTTAACCTGAAGCTTTACATTTGATTCAGTCTCTCCTGCTCTGGCTTTAACTGTGGTTGTCGGAGTGTTTTAAGTCTCTGCAGTATTCTCATATTTGCTCCTCCCTCTGTCTCCTCCATCTTTCAGCACATTTTCTTCTTTTTCGTGTGAATGCGACATCTTCTTGTTTCTGTGTTTTTGTCTTTTTCCTGTTTTAATTTGAAGGTTCGTTTCGTTCATCTCCTGTTTGATTTCCCTTGATTAGCTGATTGTTTTCGACTGGTGTCATTTACTTTGACCCTCATTTTGCTCCACACCTGTCTGTCCTCCCCAATTAGTTCTCAAAGCATTTATAGTCTTGTCACCCCTTTGTCAAGATATCTGTTGAGGCTCCCTGTTGTGTGGTCCTGATTTCATTTTGTGTCCTTCTTTTTGGTTTCTTTGTTTCATTTTGCTTCACATTTGTGTACTTTTTGTACCAGGCTGAATAAATTGTTTGATTTCATTCCACTGCTTCTGCATCTTGCATTTGGGTCCTCTCAGCTCCATACACAGCTGCAGTTTACATTTACCTCTACGTGTACTCACTTAACTTCATTGCATAGCAGGTTGATATTGGTAGCATCACATCCAATATAGTATATAAGCAACAACAATTTTGTTCATTTTTCTTCGAGTGAAAGCTTTAAACTAAAAATGAGCCATAGCAGTTTTGAAGCTTTAGCACCCACATCTTTCTCTTCCTCAACAGGCCACCAGTGCTATAGATTTGGATGTGGCTTGCAAACATGTGCTACTTCAAAATAGATGTAGAACTCCTTAGTAGCAGATGGATGGATATTATCAATCACTGGCACAAAGTAATGCAAATAAAGGCAGTCCTCTCTGGCCTCACATTAGCTGATGGACGGACACAACTGTAGGATTGACTATTTTGTGTGAGTTGGCAGCTGCATGCCAAAAACTTGGAGACAGAAACTACAAACACTTCAGAGATGATGGTTTCATTTTCTTTGCCACAACAAAAATATACAAGTAGAAAAAATAGTAATTTTCATATATGAAAAGTAACTAATTTAATATACTTAAAGAGTAGTGTTTTACATTACCATTACAACATAAACCTAATTGAGTTCTCAAATTAATTACTTGGTGTCACAAACTGGCTCAGCATAAGTGACAAGGAGGGATTCCACACAACAGGTTTATTGAATAAGAGGTCGTTTAGCCTGACTGAGACAAACACGAGTGGGTCATCTGGGCCATGTTTACAGCCTGGAGGACAGGTGAGCTGCATTAGCTAACGATCCTCCCATGCCAGCCAATTATCAGAAACAGGCCGGGCCAGAACTTTCTTGACAGTGGGACAGTTGTCACACTTGGATTTAACCTAAGTGACAACACTGTTCAAGATGGACACACTTTTGTAATTTGTAAGGTTTGATGACTTGACTGTAACTAAAAATACAACAACTGCAGGATCTCACAACAGTAATTTGACAGTTTACAGAATAAAATATACGGGTTTACAGATCTTGGACACCAAAAATTTTAAAGTGGAAAAGAAAACAAAAAAGTAAAGAGAAAAAATAAATAGTGAGATAGTTAGACACAAGAATGTAAAATAATAATAATAATAATAATAAATTCACCCACGGTCACAAACACAGCAGGAATCATTTCATCCAGCACTCTTTATTTACCCTGCTGTCTAAACTGGTTCCACAGTTCTGTTATTTGTCAGCTATTTTAAAGCCCTGATATTCAGCATGTGTTGGTGGGAAATAGAGATGATAGAACTGCAAATTATATCAGTGGCACATTCAGCCAAATTGTCTGATAGGCACGTGGCTAATGACCTGGAAACTTCCTAGTTTTGATAGCCGAAGAGTATGCTTGTGCTTGGACGCTCACACACCTGTGTGTTGTGTGTGTGTGTGTGTGTGTGTGTGGTGTTTATTTGTTCCAACAAAAGCTGGTTTTGTGCCATAACTGAATTTCAATTTTAAACACAGAACAACAGATAATTATAGAAGTGTTTATTCTAGCTTCTGTTATGCTTTTGCTTGTGTAAAAACTATCAGCTCAAAAGGAGTCAGTAAGATTGTGAGCTTGTACAATAAAGTTCACAATACGTTCTCCAAAGTTTCCAGTTCAATATTTCATCTGCATGAAGAAAATTAAGTTTTAAATGCTTGTGCACAAAAGCAATGTTGTATCTGTAAATAAAATATATAAGTTATAATTTATACAAAGTGGTATATCTATATGCAGATCCAAAGGACAAAAGTCAGGTTTCCAAACATAGTGTGGAGACCTGACTTTTGCATTGCCATGGATACAGAAATTACAAGCAGAAAATCGAATCCTGTCATTATATCTGAACCCAACTGGGCAATGGCAATGCCATCAAAAAGTAGTAACAACCTTTCCAGATGAGTTGCTGTTTTCACTGCAGGTCTTAATGCTGCAGTAGTTTTTAGATGGATGATAATGCAGTCTCTTCTGACTCATGAGTGATTTTTATTATGTTTGATGATAATATAGAAAGGGTCTAACACCCACTGGAAATGAGTTTGATTCATTGCTGGTAATGCGGATCAAGCTCTCACTGCAGTTGTACAGGCCTGAAACAATGAGTGCAGTCAAATGCCATCTCCAAGTACACAAAACACATGTAGACTTGATGGGAAAACCCTCACACACTCTAATATCCCTGACAGGACAAAGAGCTGGTCCAACGTTCCACGACCAGGATGAAAACCATATTGCTCCTCGTGAATCTGAGGTTTGACTAACAGATGAACTCTGCTTTTCAGCATCCTGGCATATACTTTCCCAGGCAGGCTGAGGGGTGTTATCCACCTATAGTTGGAGCACACCCTCTGGTCCCCTTTCTTAAAGACAGGAACCACCACCCCAGTCTGCCAATCCAGAGGCATCGCCCCAAATCTCCACCCTACATTGTGGAGGCATGTCAACCACAACAGCCCTACAACATCGAGAGCCTTCAGGCTTTCAGGCAGTTCTCATCCACGCCCCTGGTGGATGTGGGATTAAGGAGGTCCTCCAAGTGTTCCATCCACCACTCGACTATATCCTCAGTCAGGCGCTCCCCACCAACACTATACATCATGTGAGTTGAGCAGCACTTTCCTTTTTTAAGTCATGCGCCAGAATTGCTTCAAGGGTGTCCGAAAGTCTTTTTCCGTGGCCTCAACTTTGTCACCGATTTGGTTCATAATTTTTATGGACAGAATTTTTAAGTGTAGCCAAGTGGCAGAAGGCTTCCACCTTGCTGGCCTCAGAATCTCATCTCTGCTTTTCACAAGTGATGTGGTCCTATTGGCTTCATCAGGTGGTGGCATCCAGCTCGGATTGGAGTGATTTGCAGCAAAATGTGAAGTGGCATGAGGTTTTTTGAGGCTTTTTTGCGGCTGAGGCCATGGTCCTCGAGCTGAGGCCCCAGGGTAGACTTACGACACACAAGAGAGATTATCTCTCTCGGCCGGCATGGGAACATCTCAGTTTTCCCCAAGACAAGCTGGAGGAAATGGCTGGGAAGGAGTACTGGTTTTCTCTGCTTAGGCTGCTGCCCCAGATAAGCAGAAGAAGAAGATGGATGGATGGATGGATGGAGAAAAACTGAGCCTTGTATCCTCAATATTCATTAAATATATTTAATATTTTCTGGTGAAAGGGTTTGTTGGTATATTGTGAAGATAGAATTCATATCAAGACAAAACAGGCATTTGCTTTTGCAAACATTTGATGAGAGAGCCACAGCACAGTGTTAATGATGACATTAACCTCGTCACTGAACCTACCTTTCCACAACGCAGCCTTGCAGGTAATGACCTATGCGTGTTTGTTAATGACCCTAGTCTGCATATGTATCATAGATCTGTCTCTGTTTTCATCATACAGCTGTTTAAAGTTTGAAATACCACAAGAGAAAAAAATCTATTGTGGAAAAAGAAAATAATAGATTTCTTTTGCATTTTGCCAAAATGCTGTATTTTATAAATAATTCATAAATATCATTCTTTATCACCTACAACTAAGCACATTTACACATTTTGCACAATACAGTGATTAACACTGAGGTTGATAAAAAAAGATCAATCAATATAACAGACTACCTTCCATGCTGAAAGTGGAGTTTTATCCTTAATTTTTTACTAAACTTTATTTTGTAAGACTTTAAGGAATGAGCTCCGTACTTGCCCTTGTCATCTAAATCAACCTTCCTTTTTTCCTGTTCCTTCTCCTCCTCCTGACAATTCTTGTCTTCACAGATCATTAAAGGGATGGATTAAAGGATGGACTGATAGATGGATAGGTGGAAGGTTGAGTGAACATAAACACACACCAGTGAACACATCTCCTTTTCTAAGATGTCATTTCTCTGACACAGCAGGTGGAATATTTAGATTTTGAGTTTGTGCGTGATTGTAAATGTGATGATTGTTTTTATGTATATTTTCTGTTTTACATGCTTTTGTATTTGCTTAGGTGTGGGTGATTTGCATGTAAAATTGGATTTTCCTTATTTGCGCTCTCTTATTTGCATACTTATATTTTAGTTTTTACTCTCTGGGTTTTCATCTTAATCTGCCTTCTGAGAATCTTGCTTTTGATTGTCTGCCAAAACCTCTAAGTACAGCTTGGGCCATATATTTGATTTTCCAGTGTGATAGGATGATAGGCTGATTGATCATACAAGTCTGTCTGTCAAAACAAAGCTGAAAATACTGATGTACAGCACTGTGCAAAAGTCTTGAACCACCCATTATTTCTTATATCTTGTTATCAAGGATCCAGGTGTTGGTCTTGAACAATACTTCTCCAGGTTATGGCTGCTTTTTTCACTCATTTTCAGTCCAGTCTTTGTACCTGATCGTATGTGTGTGTGTGTGTGTGTGTGTGTACGCGCGCGCATGCGTTACCCACTTAACACTGACCTATTAACCAATCAAGCATAAAAAGGGCATGTAACTTAAGGGATGAACCAGTGTTGTGCATTTTAAATGGTCTCGTTAGGCACTACGCTTCTAACAGCTTGTTGCAAAAACACATAAATTGTTCCATTTTCTTTAGTTGAATCTATGAAAAATTGCCAAAGATAATATAGTTTAAGAAGCATAAAATAGTATATTTTTCCACCAACAAGTTGATTCCAAAAGAGCTATTAGCTGAAAATTTGCTATGTCCCAGCCTGGTGGCAGCATGTCCTTAAAAAATCTGAGTAAACTGGACTAGAGGACAAAAGGAGAAGTGGCAGGCCTAAAAAAATCCACAGCAGGTGAACAGTATCTGTGTTCTGGCTTTTGTAAGTTATAAGTTACACCGTGTGCACTTTTTGTAAAATTGCCCTAGAACTCCCTCCAGTGGTTGTTTTGTAGCATTGTTTGTGGTTACAAAAATACAGGAAGTAGACAGATTCAAGATGGCGGAATGTAATGCCGAATGTTCGTGAATTAGGCTAATATCAATCGTGAAACGTTGTTGTTTTGGACAAGATTTGTTCTTTTACGATGGTCGAAAGTGGACAATGGTCAGAGGCCATTCTTCAATAAAGCAGCAAAGAAAACGGAAAGAGAAGTTTCTTTATTGGAGCATCGTTATCTGGCTGTCTAGCTGGTGAAAAACAGGAAACTCAAAAGCGAGGACAGCACAGTAAAAGAACATCAGCGCAGCAGGCAACAACCACAAGGAGATATATAGCGCAGCAACCATGAGTCTGCAGTCAGGTAAAGCAGATGACATGGAGAACAAGGACAATGCAAGCAACACAGACACACGCTGTAAGTCTGCACACTCACATTCATTCAAACGTTCATCGACAAGTTCTGCAGCATTAAAAGCACGAGCAAAAGTGGAGGCTGCACGTGCACAACTGGCTTATTCGGAAAAGGAGGCAGCCATAATGAAGCAGAAAACTGAACTTGAGGCTAATTTGCATATTTTGAGTTCTCAGAAGGCTGTTGCGGCTGCAGAAGCAGAAGTTGCAGTTTATGAAGAGGAGGAGGGACTCTCAAAAATTGAACAGGACTATCCATTAGTGGGACCATCCACCAGCCCGGAACAGCGTACTGCAGAGTATGTACAAAAACACTCAGATATTTGTGTTGAAGGATTCACATTGCAAGTAGATCCTCTCGCCTGTCACAAGGCTGCATGTGAACAATGTGAAAAGGCCATGAATGCACAAATAGATTATCACAGCTCACACAGTGCAGAAGAGAATAAGGTTAAAGTGGAGCACCTAGCACAACACAGAGAAAGACTGAGTCCACCCAAACTGTATCCATTTGGCACTCCTCAAGCAGCTATAGAGACACAGGGTGTACAGGAGATTGCGAAGTACCTCACACGGAGGGAAATGTTAAGTACAGGACTTTTGCAGTTTGACGACCAGCCAGAGAACTACTGGGCTTGGAAGGCATCATTTCAAAATGCTATTAAAGACTTGCATGTTACAGCCCAAGAAGAGCTAGATTTAATAGTCAAATGGCTTGGAGCTGAGTCTGGTCAGCAGGCACAGAGAATCCGCTCAGTCCACGTCTTTAATCCAACTGCAGCACTGGAGCTTGTGTGGCAAAGACTCGAGGAGTGTTATGGTTCTCCTGAAGTAGTGGAAAATGCACTGTTAAAAAAGACTGAACAGTTTCCCAAACTCAACAACAGAGATAACGCAAAGTTAAGAGAGCTGGGTGACATTCTGCAGGAAATTGAATGTGCAAAAGATGGAGGATACCTACCAGGCCTCTCATATTTGGACACGGCTCGTGGAGTCAATCCCATCGTGGAGAAGTTGCCCTATGGACTACAGGAAAAATGGATTGCAACAGGGGCAAAGTACAAAGAAGAACACAAAGTTACCTTTCCCCCTTTCAGTGTCTTTTCGGGGTTTGTAAGACAACAAGCCAAAATAAAAAATGACCCAAGTTTTGTCATCACACCTCCTGCCAACGCAAGCATCAAAAAAGAGAAGAGCTTCAAAGGCAACAACAGGCAAGTGATTAGTGTACACAAAACAGATACCAGTCCAGCTCAAACTAGTTACAGTAAACCTATAGAAAGCCCTGATAAGCTTTGTCCTATACATAAGAAACCTCATCCACTTAAGAAGTGCAAAAGTTTCAGAGCGAAACCCATAGATGAGCGCAAGTCTTTTTTAAAAGAGAACAGAATGTGTTTTAAATGCTGTGGCTCTAATCAGCATCTAGCAAGGGACTGCAGTGTGCAAATAAAGTGTATGGACTGTGGCAGCGACAGACATTTAGCAGCGCTACATCCAGGTCCACCTCTTGCACCAGCTGAAAGCTCTGAAGCTGAGAAAGAGAATGGCGGGGAGACGCAAACTAGTGAAAGCGTCTCAGTCGTTTCTAAATGCACAGAAGTGTGTGGCGATGTAGACATCCCATGGTCATGTTCAAAAATAAGTCCTGTATTAGTCTATCCAGATGGGAAAAGAGAACAGGCAAGGAAGATGTACGCAGTGCTTGACGAACAAAGTAACAAGTCACTAGCTAAGTCTCAGTTTTTTGAGCTTTTTAAGATTAAGACACACTCAGACACTTACAAGCTCAGGACATGCTCAGGACTGTCAGATAACGTTGGCAGAACAGCATTAAACTTTATGATTGAGTCAATAGATGGTAGAGTAAAGCTCCCACTCCCAAACCTGATTGAGTGTGACATGATTCCGGATGACAGAAGAGAGATTCCATCTCCACAAGTTGCTATGAAGTTCCCACACTTACAGAAGATAGCTGAGAAGGTGCCACCTGTGGAAAAACGAGTACCTATTCTTTTGCTCTTGGGGAGAGACATTATACAAGTCCATAAAGTCAGAGCGAGAATCAATGGGCCATATGGTGCACCCTATGCACAGCGATTAGACTTAGGCTGGGTTATAGTTGGGGAAGCTTGCATGGGGAAGACGCATAAACCGCTTAATGTGAATGTGCTCAAAACACATGTTCTTCAGAATGGACGTGCTTCTTACCTCTGCCCATGCCCTAACATGTTTCAAATCAAAGAGTCAAGTGGTTGCAACTACCAGCTTAACACCATACCTGCCCCCCAAAAGGACAGTGAAAACATGAATAACATTCAGCTGGGAGAAACAGTGTTTAATAGGACAAAAGATGATGACAAACCAGCACTGTCAGCAGAGGATAAAAACTTTATTGACATTATGGAAAAGGAAGTGTATCAAAATGAGAGGAATAGCTGGGTGGCACCTTTGCCATTCCGCTCTCCTAGACCAGAGCTTCCAAGTAACAGAGAGCAAGCGCTCAAACGCCTCCAGTCCCTCAGAAAAACACTGGACAGGAACCCCAGGATGAAAAGACAATACACAGAGTTTATCCAAAACATGCTGGACAATGACCACGCAGAGGTCGCTCCACCTTTGGACTCAGACAAAGAACACTGGTACTTACCATCCTTTGGTGTGTACCACCCACAAAAACCTGACCAACTGCGAGTAGTTTTTGACTCAAGTGCAGAGTTCGAAGGACTGTCCCTTAACAAAGTCTTATTAAGTGGACCCGACCTAAACAACACTTTACTAGGTGTCCTTATGCGTTTTAGAAAAGAGCCTGTAGCATTTTCAGCTGATGTGCAACAAATGTTTTATTGTTTTGAAGTGAGAGAAGATCATAGGGATTATTTGAGATTCCTTTGGTATGAGAATAACGATACTAGCAAAGGCATTTGTGACTACAGAATGAAGGTTCATGTCTTTGGGAACAGTCCGTCCCCAGCTGTGGCTATTTACTGTATGAGGCGTGCTGCAGTCGAGGGAGAAGAAGAGTATGGACATGAGGCAAAGCAATTCATAATGAGACATTTTTATGTTGATGACGGCCTTGCATCCACAGCAACAGGAGAAGAAGCTGTTGAGATACTCACGAATGCACAAAACATGCTGGCTCAGTCAAATTTAAAGCTACACAAAATAGCTTGTAATGACCACAAGGTAGTGGAAGCATTCCCTGCTGTTGAAAGAGCCAAGGATCTAAAAGACCTGGATTTGAAGCTGGACAACATACCCCTGCAAAGGAGCTTGGGGGTGCTGTGGGATCTTAAAAGTGACTGTTTTACTTTTCATGTAACCACTGAGCAAAAGCCATTCACCAGGAGAGGTGTCTTGGCCATCGTTAACAGTTTATATGACCCACTAGGTTTTGTTTCACCCATCACAATGCAGGGAAAAGCTCTTCTTCGTGACCTATCCACAGAGCAGAAGGATTGGGATGAACCACTTCCCGCAGAAAGAGAAGATGGATGGAATAAATGGAGAAATTCACTGAAAGATCTTGAGCAGCTACAAATACCAAGGGCTTACCTACCGTTCTCTCAGGCCGCTGCTGTGAAGAAAGAATTGTGCATATTTTCAGATGCCTCAACCATGGCCATAGGAGCAGTAGCCTATCTAAGAGCTCTAGATAGCAAAGGTCAGTGGCACACAGGGTTCATCATGGGCAAGTCCAAAGTAGCCCCCCAACCAGCTCATACTGTTCCTAGATTGGAGTTATGTGCAGCAGTTTTAGCTGTGGAGATGTACGAACTCATTAAAGATGAGATGGACATTGAAGTAAACACTATCAGATTTTTCACAGATAGCAAAATCGTTCTTGGTTACATACATAACAACACAAAGAGATTCTACACTTACGTGGCTAACCGAGTGATTAGAATCAGGAAGACCACACATCCAACACAGTGGTTTCACATATCCACTAGTGACAATCCAGCAGACATAGCCACTAGACCAATTGCAGCTTCCACATTAGCTTCCACAAACTGGTTTAGTGGTCCTTCTTTTTTGGCACAACATGACATAGAGCCATCACATTGTGATAGTTTTACTCTCATCAACCCTGACGCAGATGCAGAGATCAGACCTGATGTAAAAACCCTCGTTACCAAAACCTCAGTAGCACAGCTAGAGCCATGTCGTTTTGAAAGATTTTCTCATTGGATGAGATTGTGTTGCACTGTCGCATCACTAAAACGTGTGGCAGCATCATTCAAGAAAACAGACACAGAAAGTAAAGGCTGGATGTGTTTTCGTGATAGTAACACTGCAGAGGAAGTGTCCAAAGCAGCCAAGATTATCATTCGCGCAGTACAGAGTGAAACATTCAAAGAGGAGTACAGGTGCATGAAAGCAAATCAGCCACTTCCAAAACAAAGTTGTCTCCAAAAGTTGAACCCTGTCATTGATGAAGATGGACTCCTCAGAATAGGAGGACGCTTGGCACCTGCTGACCTAACAAAAGAGGAGAAACACCTACTCATTATTCCAAAGGCTCATCATATAGCTGTCCTTCTTATTAGATACTATCATGAAAAAGTAGCGCATCAAGGGCGCCTCATAACAGAAGGAGCACTCAGAGGAGCTGGCTTTTGGATTATTGGCAGTAAACGGCTCATTTCTTCTGTCATTCACAAATGTATTCTTTGTCGAAAACTCAGAGGACAAATGCAGACTCAAAAGATGGCAGATTTACCCATTGATAGGCTGACACCCATGCCACCATTCACTAGTGTTGGACTGGACGTCTTTGGGCCCTGGACAGTCACCACACGCCGCACCAGAGGAGGGAGTGCAGACAGTAAATGCTGGGCTGTACTTTTCTCCTGCATGTCCACAAGAGCAGTGCACATTGAGCTCATTGAATCAATGTCGACGTCAAGTTTCATCAACGCTCTAAGAAGATTCTTTTGCATCCGTGGTCCTGCTCAAATGCTTCGCTCTGATAGAGGGACTAATTTTATTGGAGCATGTAATGAGCTGCAAATTGATCACAAGGACACAGAACTGAATGCTTACCTGCTGGAGAAAGGATGCACATAGCTGTTCAACTCCCCACACTCTTCACACATGGGAGGATCATGGGAGCGACTCATTGGAGTTGCGAGGCGCTTCCTGGATGGGATTCTTTTGAAGGCCGCACATATCCAACTCACACATGAAGGGTTGAGTACATTAATGCTAGAAGTAATGGCAATAATGAACGCAAGACCACTTGTACCAATCTCAACAGATCCAGACAAACCAAACCTTCTCACACCGGCAATGCTTCTCACCCAGAAGACCAATGCATTATCTGCACCAACAGGAAGCTTTGCACCACCAGACCTCTACTCAAAGCAATGGAAACAAGTACAGTGTCTGGCAGACTGTTTTTGGAAACAATGGAAAAGTGAATACCTATCGACTCTACAGCAACGGAGAAAATGGACTGATGATAAACCGAACATTAAAGTTGGTGACATTGTGTTATTGAAAGATGCTCTCACACACAGAAACAACTGGTCCATGGGAAAGGTTGTAAGAACATTTGAGAGTAAGGATAATAAGGTTCGAAAAGCAGAAGTAAAAACTGTGAAAGATGGAAATGAAAAAGTGTTTTTAAGACCCATTGCTGACATAGTTTTGCTTTTGTCAGAGGAAAATTAAGAGTGCTATAACTGTAAACAGTGTAAAATGTTTATTAGAAATGTTAATTGTAGTGGCACAATTGTATTGTACCAGGCGGGGAGTGTTCTGGCTTTTGTAAGTTATAAGTTACACCGTGTGCACTTTTTGTAAAATTGCCCTAGAACTCCCTCCAGTGGTTGTTTTGTAGCATTGTTTGTGGTTACAAAAATACAGGAAGTAGACAGATTCAAGATGGCGGAATGTAATGCCGAATGTTCGTGAATTAGGCTAATATCAATCGTGAAACGTTGTTGTTTTGGACAAGATTTGTTCTTTTACGATGGTCGAAAGTGGACAATGGTCAGAGGCCATTCTTCAATAAAGCAGCAAAGAAAACGGAAAGAGAAGTTTCTTTATTGGAGCATCGTTATCTGGCTGTCTAGCTGGTGAAAAACAGGAAACTCAAAAGCGAGGACAGCACAATCTGAAAGTCAAGTCCTTAAGCAATAGAAAAGGAAATCCAGGAAGGACCTGACACAGGACCTAAGAGATGGATCCGGCCCTTTCATTGATCCATCTACTGTTCAAACCTCATCAGAAATGTTGGGTCGAACTATAAAACCGCATTCTCATTGGCTAACAGGTTGTGCAGATTCACACCACAGATAATCCTCCATGTTGAAACATAGTCTGACCAAGATTTACAAAACAGATAGTGTTTGTGAAAGCATTTCAGTAATAATGCCCCTAACTGCCCATCATTGGAAAAGACTGAGGTACCTCAAATTACCTAAGAACTGGACAGAAAGTCAGTTGAAACAGGTCTTATGCAGTGATGAATTCAAATTTGAAATTTTTGCTTTAAATTGTCATTATTTTGCACATATATTGTCAGGAGAGAGGTACAACAGTGAGTGTACAGCCATCTAAAAACACAGTGGAGGCTCCAACATGATTCGGAGCTGTAATTCAACATGTAATTCAAATGTTTTTGACCACATTTTATTTATTTGACTGGTGTTAATATAATGGGACAGACAGGGGAACTGTCTGTATATAAAAGTTTATACACTTATTGTGGGCTTAAATGTCATGGTAAGCTTTTAATGCTTTCTTTGAGCTGTTTTTTTGCCAGGGTGGAACGATAACCTTCAAAGACATGAACTGGGTGCACAAGTTTGAAATGATTTTGGATATATATATATATATATATATATATATATATATATATACCTCTTTGCAAATTGCACCTTGACCAGTGCAATTTGATGCTTTTGGTAGCCATCAACAAGTTTTTCATTCTTGCTGGATATTTGACCACTCTTTGACAAATTGGTAGAGTTCATTTAAATGAGTTGGTTTCTTGACATGGACCTGTCTTTTAAGTGTAGTCCACAAATTTTCAATAGATTGAGATGGGAGCTTTGGGAAGGCCATTCCAGAGGCTTAGTGTTAGCCTGCTTTATCCATTCCAAAACCAGTTTTAATGTGTGTTTGGGATCGTTGTCCTGTTGAAGTTGAAGAATTTGGAGGTAGTCCTCCTTTGTTGTTTCATCCACTTTGTACAATGTATCAGACCTACTGGCAGCAACACCCCCCCCCCCCAAAAAAAAACAAACAAACAATAAAAACAAAAACAGTATGAAACTGTATGATGCTATCATCACCATACTTGACAGTTGGTGTTCTTAGGTTTGAAAGCCTCACTTTTATTCTTCCAAACATACACTATATTGCTAAAAGTATTCAGTCCCCATCCAAATCATTAAATTCAGGTGTTCCCATCACTTCCACGGCCACAGGTGTATAAACCAAGCACCTAGGCATGCAGACTGCTTCTACAAACATTTGTGAAAGAATGGGTCGCTCTCAGGAGAACAGCGAATTCCAACGTGGTACAGTCATAGGATGTTACCTGTGCAACAAGTCTAGTGAGGAAATTTCCTCATTACTAAATAGAAAGACAATCCCCTCTGTTATAATTCCACCGTTAGTGGGATTATAACAAAGTGGAAGCAATTGGGAATGACAACAACTCAGCCACTAAGTGGTAGACCACATGAAATCAGAGTGGGGTCAGTGGATGCTGAGGCTCATAGTGAGCAGAGGTCGCCAACTTTCTTGAGATTCAATCACTACAGACTTCCAAACTTCATGTGGCCTTCAGATTAGCTCAAGAACAGTGCACAGAGAGCTTCATGGAATGAGTTTCCATGGCTGAGAAGCTACAGCCAAGCCTTATATCACCAAGCGCAATATAAAGTGCTACATGCAGTGGTGTAAAGCACGCCGCCACTGCACTCTAGAGTGATGAAGACGTGTTCTCTGCAGTGACAAATCATGCTTCTCCACCTGACAGTCTGATGGAGGAGTCTGGCTTTGGCAGTTGTCAGGAGAACAGGGCTTGTCTGACTACATTTTGCTAAGTGTAAAGTTTAGTTTGGCTTAGAGAGAGAGATAAAGGTACAGGTATATGTTAAATTTTTATTTATTAATATATTGTCTCTCCTTCTCCAGGTTGAAGCCTCCCTTAATTCTGTGTCTGTCCCTAATCTGTGCAGTCCCAATCCTCTTTGTCTGAAAAATGAACTGTCTGTTTACAAGGTGCCAGTATACCTCCACATTCACCTAACCTGCGTGTGCATCCCACAGTGTAGTAGTACACACGGCACACACCATCCAGTACTGCAGTATGAAAACTTCTGACATGTGAGGTCAACACATACTAGCTTCAAGCTGGGCTTTTACATGACCTCACATACCCATACTCTCTCTCTCTCTCACTCACTCTCTCACACACACACACACACACACACACACACACACACACACACACACACACACACACACACACACACACACACACACACACAGTAAAAATAGTTATTTTCTGTCTGACACAGCATGTTTCATTTACACAGATGCATGTATCCCCACACATTTGCATCACACTGAGCTTTCATATAAAACATAAACACACAATTACTGACAGGCCTCCTGTTGTTGCTTAAATTTGTTATGTTTTCTCTCTGAACTGCAGTGTGCTGTGGCACCAGGTCTAAAATCTAATGAACACACACGCACACAGCAGTAGGGACAGCCTTTCATATTTGTCAGCAGTTATTACTCTGCAATTAGCTAAAGTAGAAAGGAGTTAAATTGTGTTTTAACGTAATAGAATGGGTGTTAGGTTTTTCATTTTGGGCACAGAACATGATCACACATAAAACTGGAGACGATATGAAGTATGAAGGAAGCAGCGTTATTTCGATGTTTAGAAATGTAGGAAAATTATGCATTGGCTTCATGCTTTAAAATACCAATTTGTATATAATTGCAAAGAATGTGAAGAGGTTGGCATTTGCACCAGAATTTGTTTGCTAAAGTAGATTCCTCTCAGTCCAGACCTGGATCCATTTGAAAACAGACTATAAAATATTTGTTCATATACTTGCAAAAGCAGATGACCAAATACTTTTGCTCATCTGCCTTCATATGAACTTGAGTGACATCCCATTCTTAAGCCATAGGGTTTAATATGATGTGGGCCCACCCTTTGCTGCTATAACAGCTTCAACTCTTGTAGGAAGGCTTTCCACAGGTTTAGGAATGTTTATGGGAATTTCTGACCATTCTTCTAAGAGTTTCTGTCCGGATTTCGAGTTCGTCATAACACAGAAACAGCACCTATGAGAGTCACAAATGATGTTATGGCCTCTGACAATGTCCATGCTTGTCCCGCTAAACCTCAGTGCAGCACCATTCACACAGCTGATTACAGCATTTTAATAAACTGGAATACACCATTGCTATCAAAGGAACTGCCCTACACTGGCTTAAATTGTATCTATTTGATAAATTCCAATTTGTGTCTTCTTCACACTGAAAAGTGAGTCATCAGGTTCTATGTTGGGACCAATGCCTTCCCTTAGACAATATTATTAGAAGATATGGAATATATTTTCATTGCTATGCAGATGAAACCCAGTTATATTTATCTATGAAGCCAGATGACACAAAGTTAAACTGCAGGCATGTCTTAAAAACACAAAGGCCTGGATGTCCTGTCATTTTCTTCTAAATCCAAACAGAACTGTTTACTTGGCCCTAAAAATCTTAGAAATATAATGTCTAACTAGATACTGTGAATAGCAGTACTTTGGCATAAACACTGAGGATATCTTGGAATTATCTTTGTCCTTCAATGTACTCATTAAACAAATCACTACTTTACCAAAAGTATTCACTCATCTGCCTTCACACATATGAACATGAGTAACATCTATTCTTAATCCAGAGGGTCTAATATGATGTGGGCCCACCCTTTGCAGCTATAACACCTTCAACTCTTGTAGGAAGGCTTTCCACAGATTTAGGAGTGTTTATGGGAATTTCTGACCATTCTTCCAGAAGCACATTTGTGAGGTCAGACACTGATGTTGGAGAGAAGGCCTGGCTCACAGTCTCCGCTCTTATCCATCCCAAAGGTATTCTATCAGGCTGAGGTCAGGACTCTGTGCAGGCCAGTCCAGTTGTTCCACACCAAACTGGCTCATCCATGTCTTTATGGAGCTGCTTTGTGCACTGGTGTGCAGTCATGTTGGAACAGGAAGGGGCCATCCCCAAACTGTTCCCTCAGAGTTGGGAACATCAAACTCTCCAAAATGTCTTGGTATGCTGAAGCATTAAGAGTTCCTTTCACTGGAACTAAGGGGCCGAGCCCAACTCCTGAAAAACACCCCCACACCATAACCCCCCCCTCCACCAAACTTTACACTTGGCACAATGCAGGCAGACAGGTACCTTTCCCCTGGCAACCGCCAAACCCAGACTCTTCCATCAGATTGGCAGATGGAGAAGTGTGATTCATCCCTCCAGAGAACACGTCTCCACTGCTCTAGAGTCCAGTGGCGGCGTGCTTTACACCACCGCATCTGACGCTTTGCATTGAACTTGGTGATGGAAGGCTTGGATGCAGCTGCTCGACCATGGAAACTCATCCATGAAGATCTCTACACACTGTTCTTGAGCTGATCTGAAGGTCACGTGAAGGTTGGATGTCTGTAGCGTTTGACTCTGCAGAAAGTTGCCGACCTCTGCGCACTCTGCACTTTAGCATCCACTGACCCCACTCTGTGATTTTACAGGCCCTCCACTAGTGAGGAAATTTCTCAAATGGACTTGTTGCACAGGTGGCACAAGAATTGAAGCAAATTTTAGTTTCAACACTCCAGCTAACAGTGTCCCCAGTTTCCAGACGCTTAGAATAATTACATTCTTTCTTAATGAGAACAGTTACTAACACCAATCTGTTTTTGAAAAGGGGATGTAAATTAATTTTGAATGAGCCATTTGCTGGTGTTGATTCTATGACTGATCCCCTCAATTGTTACTGTAGACAAGCCTTGTTGGTTGTAGTTACTTTCCTGAAGTAACTACAACCAACAAATAACAGCAGTAAAGCAGCAATTTTTTTCCAAATGCAGTTACAATTAAAATCTCGCAATTGTTTGTTCTTGCAACATCCTTCAACAGGCTCGCTTGTCTACAACACTGAACACCTCCCTTCTCAAACTCTTTGAAACAGCAAACAGCTATGTTCAAGGTAACAGAGTGACTCAGCCTCACATTGGTATTGTGACCATGTCTGAAAAGAAATGTGTGTACTGTGTCTCCATTAGTGTTTACTTTATGTGTGTACCCTCTGGATAGGCCTGAATGTAGTATGGCAGGTGTTCCTGCCAGAAGTGCTGGAAAAGAAAGACAGATCATAACAGCTTTCACAGAAACACCCTGAAACCTGCTTGGATATTGCAAGGCCATGTAAGGTTTCCAGGCATTTGTGTGTCTTTTGTGTGTCATTGGCGTGTGTTATCTATGTTTGTGTCTGACAAGGACAAATTCTTTCTTATAAATTCTTTCAGAGAAATCCCAGTTCTATTCAGACAAGAAAATCACAACTTTTACAAGATTTTTCCAGAGATACAGTTTGTCTCATATCTGGTTTGTTTTATATTTTTTTTAGTTTTTAGTTTTATTGGTCATGTGTAAGTTAACACAGGGGTGAACATTACATCGCATTACAACATTATAAACAATGAGTTTGATGAGATGGAAAAACAAGTTACTCAGCAGCTGGAAGTTTCCCAAGATGAAAAACTA
Organism: Archocentrus centrarchus; assembly: GCF_007364275.1. Classification (NCBI taxonomy): domain Eukaryota; kingdom Metazoa; phylum Chordata; class Actinopteri; order Cichliformes; family Cichlidae; genus Archocentrus; species Archocentrus centrarchus. The sequence continues at coordinate 33,117,832 of NC_044350.1, read as the reverse complement.
AAGCAGTATGATCTTAGCCAAAATTAAAAAGAGAGAAATAAGTGAAAAAAGTAATAAATAAATAAATAAACATTCTTGTATTTACACATGTATACTGGGGTGGGGGGTGTGCGGTGTGAGAAATCTGACAGTTGTAGAAGCAGTCAGGTGTCCGGTGTTGCAGTTGAGGAGGCTAATGGCTTGACAAAAAAACCTATTCTTTAATCTGGTGGTCTGTGCAGCAATACTGATGGCAACAAGGACAGTAGTTGGTGTGCTGATGGCTGTGATCCTTGATGGACCTTATGCAGGCACAACTGGAGGTAGAGGTCCTTCATAGCAGGGAGGCTATTGCCAGTGATGCTCTCTGCTGCCTCTACCACTCTCTTTAGTGATTTCTGGCTGTTGGCAGAGCAGCTCCCATACCAAACTGTCATGCAGCCCATCAGCAGGCTCTCAGTCATGCTCCTGTAGGTTGAGGAGATACTGGCATTCATACTAAACTTTCTAAGCCCTCTTAGAAAGTATAAGTGCTGACAAGCCTTTCTGATCACAGTGTCTGTGTGGAGAATCCAGGAGAGATCTCTGGTAATGTTCACGCCGATGTGTTGTTAGGCATACAAATGCAAATAATACTTTCACTTAATTTGTCCATCCATTCATTTTCTTCTGCTTATTCTGTTCAGGGTTGCTGGAGCCTAATCCAGCTGTCATAGGGCGAGAGGCAGGGTACACCCTGGACAGGTCATCAGTCTGTTGCAGGCTGGTGACCTAACCCCACTAAACTGCATGTCTTTGGCCTGTGGGAGGAAACCAGAGTACCTGGAGAAAACCCACGCAGACACAGGGAGAACATGCACACTCCACACAGAAAGGCCCGGGCCAAGGTGGACCTTGACCTTGACCAGAACCTTCTTGCTGTGAGGGAGGGGTGCTAACCACCACGCCACTGTCCCTACTTAATTTGAATGAATGCATATTACCTAATTTATAACACATTAAAAGTTTATTTATGCATGTATTCAAATAAATTTTCAGTTTAATTAATAAACTGTATTATTGAGAAGTGTTGTTGTGAGCACTTATTTCATTTAACAGCTTATAATTTAGTTTTATTCTAAGTGCAGAACACTTCAGTGGGAAGTACAAAGAATTATTGGACTATTATGTTTAACTTCAGATCCTTGATTTAATTAGAAGTGTTGCAATAACTGAAGATTTTCCATCACTTGAAAATTCACTGCAAAATATGAAGGCTGCTGTCATTTTGATAAACTATAAACTGATGGTGGATCTACTACAACAATAATTCACATAATTTTTGAAGAACAATAGCATCCACGGGCTGCCTCTTCCACAACATAAAACATGCATTATAGAATTTTCCGCTGAGGTCTTGGAGTGTATCTGTGACTACTAAAGAGTCTTAGGTGCAGCTGATCCCTTGTGCAGAAGGAGAACATACTCTGGAGAACATCCTCTTTGTGAATCAAGTGCTTGCAAGAACAGAAAGCCGCTCAGTGACTCCACTTTCGATTTCTGATTGTGAAAAGTGCAATTACAATGGTGGGTGTGTGTGAGTTTGAGACAGGTGAGGGAATGAAGGTGAATGAGTTCACATTCCTGGCATCCCCCATCAAAAGCAGCAGACAGTACACAAGAGAGATGAAGAAGAGAGTCCAAGCAAGTTTTACAAGATGGAGGTGAAATCTGCTATGATGTATGATTTGGAGATGGTGGCACTGATGTGGAGCTGGAGGTGGCAGAGCTGAAGATGCAATGATTTTTGTTGAGAGTGACCAGGAGGAACAGGATTAGAACTGAGTCTATCAGACGGACAGCTCAGGTTGAGCAGTTTGGAGAAAAAAGTCTGAGATGATTTGGAGAGATAGAGGATGTATTGGGTAAAGGATGTTGAAGATGGAGCTGACAGCCGTAGGAAAGCATCACTGTTATCAAAAAAAGATTTCAGTAACTCTGTAATGTAATGCATTACTTTACTAAATTCAGTGATCACGTTATGGTCACAACGATGTTGTTACTTGTATTGTAAAAATTCTTCAGTTATGTGCATGATGGGTGGATAAACATGCTTTTCTCTTCCTGCAATTTAGCACTTCAATCAGCTGATTTCAGTTTGTGTGCAGGGAGGAGGAAAATGGTGGGGCAGTTTACAGCTTTCCAGGAGTAAAGATATGGACATTACTTTAATTTTTAATGCACAAAAGAACAAGAGTGTACTGGTGAACTGTAAACTGCCAAATTAGTGTTTTAGGATAGAACCGTTTGCATTTATGTTTGTCCACCAATGGTCATCTGTCATTTTTAAGAAGCTTCTACAGAGGTGATCGAAGCTGACTGTCACAATGAATCGTAGAACAAATCATTGGTGGCTTTCAACGTTATTCACATATTGAAAATACAGAAACTGCCAAAGTTTAAAATATGAATCTCATTTTTCTAGTCTGATTGATTTGCAGTTCTTGGGGTACAGGCTGTTGTGTCAGGTCATTTCTAATGAACTGGAGTACATAAACAACACTGTTATTGTTCTAATATCATATATTCTACTGTGTATTCACCCAGTGATTAAAACTCATGCCTGCTGTCACATCATATTTGATTATGTTACATTCTAGTTCCCTTTTGTAATCCTTCAAAGCCTTCTCAGTCCGGGCACTGAACCCAAATGTGATATTATGTGACCCTTTAACGAGTGTGGTGTAGGTGTGCCAAAAGGATTAATGTTACACCAAATATGAATGAGTAGGAGGTTAATTGTGTGTATGCTCTGTGTGGGTGTCAAGCGTTGAGGCTCATAGGGTGCTAGGAATGTCAGAGCCAGAGAATGAAACACACAACGGGTTTCAGATTATGCTGGCTCCTATAACAGTGCGTGTTGAAAAGAAAATGGATCTAACATGAAATATTGAAGCAAGGGAGGTGAGCTGAAGTCTTCTCAGGACTTCATGGAGCTTATAGGTGCCCACCTATTTAGATGAGAATAGGGAATATATGAGTGCAATATGGCTACTTAGCCATATAAATAAGCATCTGTCTATGGCTTGGCTCTTATTCCTGCCAGTCAGTTGACTTTTCAGCACCTATGTTACCTTCTGGAGGATTCGGCTGTGGCTGACCTTTGTGCATCTTAATCATGGTTCCCGTTGGCCCGTGGGATACAGCTGTCCTGTAGATCTGCTCCACCCCTTCTGTGCAGATCACAGTCCCTCTCTTTGCAGCCATTCGACCACATTTATCCAGTCAAATGATGAAGTCCTCACTGTAGATGGCATGTACCATCAACAGATAGAAGAAGTGGCTGAAATAAAAAGTCCTACCAATGGCATGAAAAGGCTTTAAGGACATCACAGAGGCTCTGATCATGGCAGTGCAAGAACAGGCCCTAAGCACCAGATCCATAGTCTACTGCAGATGATGTGACCCAAGTTGCAGACTGTGCAAAGGTGCCCTGGAAAGAGTCCAGCCCTCAGTCCAGTCCAATATACAGATACAGATGATATTTTATAAGCACACACATACGCTCAAAAATTCATGTTTGTGGTTTGTCTTGATTACAGTTACCTTCCAACCCTTCAGATACCAGCGTGACCAAACTGCCTGTGACTGTGTTTGTTGCAGTGCCCACGTGCACAAATGCATTAGTTAAACTACACTTTTTTGTAGAATTAAAGTATAAGAGTAAGCTTTTGATAAGAACGGGTTTTACTGTGTGTGCTCTTTTGAAAAACCTTGATGGTAATAAAAAAGCAAAACACCACCTTTAAAGTAAATGAAAAACAAAAAAACAGTACATTGATAATTTTACTGTAATTCACAAACTCTGTCTGCAAACTCCTCTTACATGATTCGGAATTAAGCAAACAAATTTGACACACGTGTACAGCTGATACTTCTGAACCTCCTTATCTGTATCACAAATTGTGATATCATCATGTTGCCTGGTAGCTACCTAACAACAGGCTATAATTACCCATTTGTGCAATTACACACTTATAAATCTTTATAAAATTATCTTAGCATTTTCATTTCGTGACGGTAACATCTAATTTATAACCACAAAACATCAATTATGCATGATATATTATGAAGTCATCATGTTGCCTAGCAATCACCTCATAACAACTAAAATCACAGACTAAACAATGTTGTAGCATGGATATGTACCAGTTAATATGAATTAATGAATTATATATGATAATATATCCAGAAATGAAGATTTGTAGTCCAAAATAATACAAATAAATAAATAATAACAGCTTTGTTCCAGCAGTCATTATTTAGATAAACAAATTGTAGCTTTTATATTACACGTTAGGGAGTTTTGTTTGTTTGTTTGTTTGTTTGTTAATAAAACCTAAATGGGTTTTACTAATGCTTGGGGAGGACCCTTTGACATCCCTATTCAGTCACCTTTTGCTGATATCACAGTATCAGAAGTACTGTTGCTACTACTTTGCCGTTATCTAAAGATCTCTGTAACATGTTACCATTTATGTTTGGTGTATTGGTTGGCATCCAGATTGTTTTGGCTTAAGCAGCTTCTTTCTTTCCATTTCACGATAAAAGCTTAACTGTTCCACCACGAGCTCTTCAATAATTGTAGAAATTGTGGGAAGAACTGAAATCAGTTTGTAAATACAAATTTGGTGAATTTGTGGAGATACACATGTCGATGGCAATATCTATTTACCTAAAACCAACAACACTGTGGTTTCTACAACCTAAAATGTGGTGTTGCTGTTTCTTTTAGCAAAATGAGAGATGTGAAGACCTGGTGCATAATTATGCAGCAGCATCAGGTCTACAGTAAGTACGAGTGTAGTGTCCAAAATACTTTAACAATGGTCTGCTCTTGTTCCCCACTGAGTCTTGTATATGACAAACATATTGTATTGGTTGAGCGAATGAGTCACTCAACCACAAACACAGCATTTCTTTAATTTTCTTCCTCTGTCATTACCTACCCCTTCCCAGCTGCTATAACCTGACCTCAATTATCTAATCAATCACCCACTTGTATACTGTATATACTCCCTTGCTTCCCTTTGGTCCCTGCCAGACTGTCATTCCAAGTGTTCTATGTGTTTTCTTTGCTGGGTTTTCTCTTGTGTTTCCTCATTATGTTCCTTCTCTGTGACCTCTTGCCTGTTTTGGGATTTTTGCCTCCTGCTTCATTTCTTTGCCACAAGGACTTCCAGTAAATAACCTCTCATCTTATAATAAAGTTTGGGGATTGGAATTTTTACTGTCTCTGGTGTCCAGTGTTCTTCCTTGTAAAACCTGGACATGTTGCCCATACATGTAGGCCCCAGGTGGCAGAGATGTAGTCATTTATATCGATGTACTTGCACAAACCCGACTCTCTCTCTCTCATTCTCTCTCACACACACACAAACTCTCATCAGCACTACCCAGTAGAGCAGTTTGAGCTTTCCATCTGTCCCTTTTTTCCTTCTTTTCCTCTTGTCCCTGAGTCTTGTTGTTGTTGTAGTGCAGACATCATCCAGGCAGTCTGAAGACTGCAAAGGTTGGTGCCACCTGGCCCAGTGCCTTGTGACTGTTTAATGCCTATACTGCCAGCCAAGGTTCTGTCAGACAATGTGCATGTGTTTTTATGTCCATGCCAAACTCAAAGTGTAACAGGCAGGTTGGAGGAAGACCTCTAACAGTGACCTGACACTTCTCATCAATTCTCATCAACACACACTCATATGGCCTTGCGGGTTTCGTGTCGATGTTCCTCCCACGAACTCTTTTGCAAGCTGCCAAATCCTTATTTTCCCACAAAGGCTAAGCTGGTGTGTGTATTTGTGTGTTAGAAAGACAAATTTATGTGTAAACCAGTGTGCATGTAGAATAGGCATGCACATCCATTGCCAATGGTGGATACAGGGCATAAAGCTGTTTCTGTGTTGGAGAACTCAGCAAAAATAATTGATTGTCATTTAGGGTCTGAGGGCCCAGAAACTGTTAATTAAAAAAAAAAAAAAAACCACACAGAATAGTCACACTTTACAATATGTAGTCTAATGGAAACTGTTGTTTGACAAACCCATTAGCAATACAGTGAATACCATCTAATTTTCTACCTGCTTTTGTTGTTGCCAATAAACTCCCCTCTTAATTTTAGTGTCTCGTCATCCACTCTCTGTTTAAATAATGCTGAGTCTTTTTTCCTTTCCAAGTTGCTTTCATCTCTCAGCCCCCTCCGGCCCAAAGCTACAACAGTATGTCAGCCAGCCTGATTGAATAACCAAAGCAGCTCAGGGCTGATTTTTTTTTTTACAAAATGTTATTTTTCAGGAGACGTGTGCAGTGTGTATGGCCAGACATGAACATGCAGCCAGGGGCTACTAAGCTGTAGCTAAAGCTCTATCATTGCAGAACTCAGAAGAGTTCTGCAACGACTCATTTTGTTTGTCACTAAAACCCTATGATGGGTCAAGACACAAGTTGTAAAATAAGGTTGATCAATGGTTTATTTTTAGAGTATATATTACAATAATTTTAAACAAATCCAATGACAAACTTATTTTGTTGGCTTGTTCAGTAAAATAAATTTAAAGTTTGAAGCCATTCTGCTCATCTATCTTATTTTGGCATGTTAAGAAGTAAATACTTGCCATTTACTCATAAGTTTTGCATAAACCAAAGGCATGGACAAAGTACAGTTTAGACCTGAAAGTCAGAGTATTTCTGGAATGATAGAGGTCCATCCTTAGAGTGAGGATGGACCTCCATCTAGTCTAGTTGTTGCACATGGTTTAGAAAAGTAGATGGTTGCCATGGTCAGCATAAAAACGTCGGATCATACAAGTCAGATTTTCACCTACCTCGGATAAAAAAATCTGGTCCCATTGTAATACATTTCCAATTAAATATGATCGCATAAGTCGTATGAGTTTAGCGCTAAAGCCCTCCTCAGCCCCCTTCACGCCCGCTTCCAATATGTACGATCTATGTAAACTCCATGCATCGACTCGTTCATGACTGGATTGGCTGCACCTGGCGAAACAGTTCATTTCACTGGAGACAATCATGGCAAGCATAAGCTACAGACTCACACTTACGCACAGAAATATGAGATTATTAAATTTGTGGAAGCGTATCCAGGGATGAAGCAGAAAGCCATTGCAGCAACATTCAATATTAGACCCCAAACTGTCTGATATTTGGAAGAATTTTGAAGAATGTGTAAGTCGGATTTATCCGATTTACACATTACCATTTCAATACGATTTAAGGTGTGTTTACTGTACCTTTGTAATCCCAGTTTTTCAGCCAAAGCAGTGGAGTACAATTTATGATTATAAAAGCATCACAAAAATATATGCAGTTCAAACAACACACAATGTCTCCCAAAAAATGTCTCCCAAAAATCTTCCTAAAAGCCTTTTTGAAGCAGTAGGTCTCCATTAATCACAGGGTTGGCTACCTGATTCCTGTGTGAGTGAGTGAGTCTTTTCCCAAGTGTTAGTGAACCAAATTACTACTGATGGTTCAGGACCTTTTGCATAGTGACCCATGGCCATGGGTGACCGAGAGGCTAACTATAAAGAATTTTTGATAGAAGCCTTAAAAAGGAAAGGTTAAATAGGTGTATTAGGTGTACAACCTGATGGCAATTCTACACACAATTCAATCAGTTCTGAACCTCCCAGCATTGCTTGCTTGAATGGAAAGCTTAAGGTGGGAAGAAGCCTTCAGTGTGCTTGCATGAAAAACCAAGAACAGAACAAATAACAAAGCAGCTATCAGTGATAATTCAGTTCAATTCAATTTTATTTATATAGCGCCAAATCACAACAAACAGTCACCTCAAGGCGCTTTGTACTATACGGTAAAGACCCTACAATAATTACAGAGAAAACCCAACAGTCAGAACAACCCCCTATGAGCAGCACTTGGTGACAGCGGGAAGGAGAAACTCCCTTTAACAGGAAGAAACCTCCAGCAGAACCAGGCTCAGGGAGGGGGGGTCATCTGCTGTGAGGGGAGAGAGACGGGACAAAAGAGATTAATAATTGGTAGTGTGCCTCATTAATCCTGGTCAATAAAATGTAAAGGATTTTCATTAGGGCTGACAACCCAGCTGAGGACAGAGCTGGCTGACAAGAGGTCAGACAGGAAGAGGAGATGCTAAAGGGATAAGAGGGAAAAGAACGGACACAAAGAGGAAAGTTTGTTTATCGAGCACTTATAGAAGAACACATGGTGGTAAACCTATTCAATACATTTTCACAAAAGCATATAAATTAGGGCATGATGAGTACAAAAACTGTCTAAAAGTAGGAATATGAGAGAATCAAAACTTGGAAAGATTACAGTTTTATCTCTCTCTCTCTCTTCAGACACCTTGAAAACTAAAGAGTAGTTTACAAAGTAAATCTCTTAGACCTCTCTCATGTTAGTGTCCACAAACATTCTCAAGGTAGCACAACAGAAACATGCCAACATTAAAGAAGTTACTGAAGGTGTCCTCATATTCCTCATGTTGTCCAAGTAAAGGCACGTAAACAACATTACTCTACATGCAATATACACAAAAATCATTACCGTGTGGATCTCTTGGATCACATGCAGAATAATATCATTTTTATGGCTGTATGTCTTTCCTCTGCGTGCTCGCTTCGACCCACAATGCCAAGGTAGAGCCCTCGCCTAAACTTACATTTGGTGTCAACATGGAGGTTTGCAGCACTTTTAGCCAAACCTTATTTTACAATCATACATTTTAGACATTTATTTTTTTTATCAATGCTACCTTCATGGTGAGTAAATGGTTTGGGGTAAGTGGATCTAGGTGTTTGAGGTCATTGACATACAGTTGACATACAGTACCAGTCAAAAGTTTGTGTGTCCAAACTTTTGACTGGTACCGTAGCTTCATAGAAAAATTTTCTCAAGGAAGCATCATCTAATCTTCCAGAACTCTGTGAAAGGACTTGGTTAAGACACTCCTAACTACCACAAAACCCTCTTCTTTTCCAACTTGACCCAGTATTGGTAGATGGTGTTCTCGGGGCGGGATTAAGGAAGGCTTCCTTGCCTCTTGACCTGAAGACTGATGGCTCAGGTGCAGGAAGTCTAGTAAGAACCATTGTGTCGTGCAGGGCTTGTATTAACAATGTTTGTTGTTAGTATTGTTTGCTTGTTATTGTTCTTCCATATTTGCTCTGTTTTGATTTCTTTATGAGCTAATGGAGGACCACTGATTACCTCACTGTGTGGCATTTTACCTTCTCCACAGGCTTCACGTGAGTCTGCTTCAGAGTAAGCCTTGAACTTTGCAGCTATTACTTGAAGAGCTTGCTGATTTTCCAGTCTTTTAAGCTCTCGCCTTTGTGCAGCAATAACCTCCTCCATCTCTATTTCAGCCTGCTTTGCAGCTAGCTGTGCAGCACACTCTGTTCTTTTAGCATTGATGCTTTGCCGCCCTGAAAAACAGCTTGAGTGGCAGCTACGAACAGCAGAATTGGAGTCCCAAATATCGACTGAGCATACTCTCTGTCAAGCTCCATATGAAGTCTCGCATTTTCTGCCTTTGCATCAAACTCTTATTGCCCCACTTCACTCATATATACTTTCATTATCTTCATCAAGTCCGCTGTTACTGCTGTGCAGGAATCAATTTTTCTTCTAATATCTGTGGAAGGTGCTGACTCAGATCTTATATTTTCATACACATCTCTCTCCTGTGTCTCCAGCCCTTCAACAGCATCCATCATGTCTTGATCAGGGCACTCTTCTTTAAGTTTGGAACGTGTTGATCTAACGTGCTCCTTCCAGTGCTCCTTCCAGCTTTCATAAAGCTGTTGGTGCTGTTGCAGTCATCACCGCCCAAAGATCAAGGGGCAATAGAGGTGATTTCTGTCTTTGAGTCTGTGAGCTTCTTCTCCAGTGTGTTCTCTAGCCACACTCTGCACTAGCAAGCATTTTCCTCTTTTCATATTCCAGGACATACACTGCTCCTAACTGAATTTTCAGCCATTTTCTTTTTCTCTCTTCAGAAACTAAAGAAAAGTCATAAAGGTTAACATCTCAGACCTCTCTCATGTTAGTGTCTGCAAACAGTCTGAAGCTAAAACAATACAAACATCCCAAAATTGAAGAAGTTGAAAATGGTCTTATATTGTCCACGTAAAGGTTACATGAAATACACACAAAAATCATAACCGTGTGTATCTCTAGGACCACATGCTGAATAAGGTACATTTGTGGCTGTAAGTCTTTCCTCTGCATCCATGCTAGCTTTAACCCACATGGTAGTGCCCTCGCCTAAACTCTGGTCATGTGACCATTACATTCTGCATCAAACACTTTCAACCAAACCTTATTTTACAAACATGCATTTTAGACCTTTTTTAACATCTTATTTAGAACATTTAAATTATTCTCAAAGAATATATTAACATATGAATTTATGACAAAACGCAGAAAATAAACACCTTTTTTAAACTGTCTCTGGGACAGTTGCAGTCATCTTTTTCCAGTCGTGGCAGCTCAGTATAGAGGGTTTGTGAGCTGTTCTTTGTTTCTTCTTATTTTGTTAAATTTCAGTAATTTCTGTTCCCCTGCTGACTTAACAGTGATTTATCACATTCTATTCCATATCTACACTTCCCGTGCTGTGGTCCATGAATGTAATGAATTTAATGACTTATTTAATGAAATATATCAGACTCAAAAAACCGAGATTACATTAATTGTAATAGATGTTATTTACTTTGCACCAAATAAATAAATCATGCCAACTTGACTTTCAGTCTTCCTCTCTGGTTTCCTAACATTTATGTATTAAATGCAATAAATTTAAAAATTAGAGAAAGGACAGGTCCATAAGGACATGTGTTTTTGTCATTGTCATTCAGGTTGACCCTGTCCTGCTTACCAAGACACACTAAGAGACAGTGTGTGTATACATATGTGTATCATTGTGACAGTATGTCCTTCCAGAGCCAGACAGAACAGTCAGACTAAAGTCACCTCTTCGTGAGCTTTTAGACAGCTTTGGATGTGTGTGTGTGTGTGGGGGGGGGAGGGGGGGGGGGTGTACGTGTCTCACACAGCATATAGTAATGCCATTATATGCCCTTTGGTGCACAAGCTCACACATCTGAGGCTGCAGCGGGAGATGCAAAAAGCTGCAATCACAGTTAAAGTGGAAAACATAATCAAGAAAAAGGAAAATGAAAGCAAATATTACAAACCCAGTTTGCAGCTGCTGTGGCATCCACACAAATATTGACTTGCACAAATCTTTTCTGGGACTTTGAATCTAGGCAGAAGAGGATATAATGTAAATCTAACCATGCAAGTTCTCAAGAGATTTGTTGCAAAAGCACCCCAACACACACACACACACACACACACACACACACACACACACACACACACACACACACACACACACACACACCCATTTGCCTCTCGTCCATCTCCAATACAGTTTATAGCCTCAGCTCATCGCTCTATTTTGATCTGTGGAATGACTTTATCCATATTTAATGACCATGCTAATGAAGTTTTCACCTCACATTTGCCTGCGTTCAGTGTTTCTCTGATGTGTTCAGGGCACTCCAGCCTCCTCCCACAGTCCAAAAACATTCATGTTAGATTTACTGGTGTTTCTAAATTGGCTGTAGGTGTGAATGGTTGTCTGTGTTATCCCTGTTAAAGGCTGGTGACCTATCCAAGGTGTAACCCGCCTCTTCCCCACTCACAGCTGGGATAGGCTCCTGCCCCATCATGATAGATGATAGATTTTATTGGGTTATTTTGGGAGTTTTCTAGTTATTGCTGTTTTTTGTTTTGTTTTGTTTTTTCCCCTTTTAGTTTGCATTTCACTATTGTTCTAGTGCTCTAATTTTGATTACTATTGTTAGGCTGTTTTATTATTGCTTGCTTCTCTGATTATTCTTTGAGTTCTGTTATTGTAGAATTAAAATCATGGGTTTATGGTCTTGGAGTTTGATTAAACCAGCCACTGTAGGGGCACAAACCAGTGTGCTCCTAGTGCCAGTCCCAAGCTCAGGTAAATGAGAAGGGTTACATCAGGAAGGGCAGCCAGAGTCAAATCTTTGCCAAACCGAACATGTAGATCATCAATAAGATGATCAAGACAAAGGGAAACAGAGCAGATAATTGGGGCAGAGGGAAACACATTGGGATGCTGAAACTCATCAGGGAAACAACACAAGGGAAGCAAAACTAAACACAGCACAGCGAGATGAACTACCAAAATAAAACAGGAAGTAACTAAACATGGACTCACTAACAGACGAGCACTTGACAAGAAGGCACAGGAAACACAGAGGAAGCTTGATAAGTGAAACAAGGATTAACCACAAACAAACTAACCAAGAAGAGAACCCTGGTAAAACGAACAGGGCCTGAGAATAGAAATACTAAATACAGAGTGAAACCTAAACAAGATAGCAAGACCACAGGACTAAACACTGAGGCATCACAGCTAACAGGGACACAAAAGGATAAAAGACCGACCACAAAGACAAAGACTAAACCAGAATCATAAGAGAGGCAGGAATATACAGGGACTCTGGGAATAAACCAAAACCATGAACAGAACTAGATAAGAAACCAAAACCTGGGAATATAAATATAAGAAAACAATCAGGAAGATACAAAGCTCTGAGTCCTACACCCAGGTACCATAACACCTGCAGAGGTGTGGAAATATCTGTGAGAGTGGGCAGTAGACTTTTTAACCAGACTGTTTAACCAGACTATTTAACACAATCTCGGAGAGTTAGAGGATGTCTGAGGAATGCAGAGGAATTCTGCTGGTACTGATTTTCAAGAACAAAGAAGGTGTGCACACCTGTTGTAACTACAGAGGGATAAAGTTGAGATCCCTAACTGCAGAGATAGGCTCCTGGCTCAGATGAAGAGGTCCGAGGGCAAACAGCTGGATGACAATGAGCCATAATTATGCCGAAAGCATCTCTTTGTTTCTTTTCCACTCAGTGTCTTTTGCACTCCCTTCCTCACCCCCAAACAGTCACAGCAGATGACTGCCCCTCCCTGAGCCTGGTTCTGCTCGAGGTTTTTTCCTGTTAAAAGGGAGTTTTTCCTTCCTACTGTTGCCAAGTGCTTGCTCATGGGGGGGGTCATCCAGTTGACAGCCTCTCCCTTACAGTATAAGGACACCTGAGGCGACTGTTGTTGTGATTTGGTGCTATATAAATAAAATTGAATAAAATTGAATTGAACGTGCACCCCACCCCACCCCCCCGACACACACACAAACACACCCATATACACACACTCACAGGTCACTAGTTCTCATCCATTATTTAACAGAAAGATCTCCCATCGAGCAGCGTAGCGTGTGGGGCAGAGTCACTGAGAATGAACAGTAATTAGAACAGTGAATGGAGAGCTTGTCTTTGGAAGAAGACGGCAGTGGGAAGCTTAGAGTGGTGACATATTCAGCTGGGGGACAAAAAGAAGGCAGAAAGACTGCTTGGAACAAAGAATGTAATGAGAAGTCAGAAAAGTCCGATAGATAAACAGAAAAGGTCGAAGGATGAGACTGGCTGAAAAAGGAGGAGAAAACGATCCTTACAGTAAACATCGCCTAACTCGAATTAAAATGGCCCATGAATTTCATCCAACTTGTAAAAAATCCGTCTTATGTGTAAGTCGGATTAAATCCAATTCTTCAAAATATCAGACAGTTTGGGGTCTAATATTGAATTTCACTGCAATGCTTTCTGCTTCATCCCTGGATTTGCTTCCACAAATTTTATAATTTTTTTCTCATATTTTTGCTCTTAAGTGCGAGTTTGTAGCTTACGCTCGCCTCCTGCGCTTGCTGTGATGGTCTCTGGTGAAATGAACTGATTTGCCCAGTGCGGCCAATCCAGATGTCACGTGACTTGTACAGACACTCAAGTGACCTCCAGGCGTTTAGTGTGTGTAGTTGTGCATGAACGAGTCGATGCATGGAGTTTACGTAGATACTGGAAGTGGGCGTGATGGGAGCTGAGGAGGGCTTTAGTGCTAAACTCATACGACCTATGCGATCACATTTAATTGGAAATGTATTACAATGGGACCAGATTTTTCATCTGTGGTAGGTAAAATCCGACTTGTATGATCCGACTCAGGAAATGATTTTTATTGGAATTAACATTAGGAACAGTCGGGACCTGCAGAAGCCATCCGACTAGAACGAAGATCCGATTTGACTTAGGCGACTTTTACTGTATTAGCATGTAACGGATGCCTGCTTATCTACATAAACACTAACTGATGGTAGGCTTCCTGATGGAAGGATAGTGTTAGAGCAATGCAAGGAAAAGTTAGTTCAGTTTGTAATCTTTGCAAGTTTTCCAATGACTTCTCCTCAGTCAGATGCAAAAAATAAGATATGAAGTTTATAGTAGTATGATTGTTGTATGAAATAAAGAAATGTAAAAAACAAAAAGAAAAAGAAAGACAGAAAAGAAAGTTTGCCAAACTTAGATTTCTGAGTTGGACTGTACAATATGTGTGTGACTGTGTGCTACTGTGTGTAAATGTGCAGCTTGTGGGTCATATATAATGAATAGGGTCAGCTATAAATGTGTGCGCATGCAGGTTCTCGCAGTACAGTGGCTGAGAGATGTTATGATTTACACAGAGAGGTTGGAGGTCACTGTACACAGCTGCTCTGACCCTGAGAAATACTGACAGCAAGAAGTGCTGTTTGCACACACAGCTGAAGATGTGTGTTGTGTGAGTAACATCTGCAGACCCACAAATAAAGAATAACTTCTCCACTAGTTCTATTTCTGTAATTCTGGAATCCAGTGTAGGATGGAGGCGATGTTTCTGTGCGTGACTGTGTGTATTGGAGGGTAGCTTTCTCTGAGTGTGTGCTACATCTAGATGGACATTATTAGTTTAGTGAAAAGGCAGCAGAGGTAATAACCCTCACCGTTCCCACTTTCAGTAATATAATTAATTCAGGATGAGTGAAGCTGCTTTGTTTACTTGTGTTGCTTTTGTTGTAAGGAAACAATCGCATTATGGCCGGAGCCTATCCCAGCTGTCATAGGGCGAGAGGCACCCTGCACAGGTCACCAGTCTGTCACAGGGCCAACACTCATGTGCATTCACCAAACCCCACTAACTGCACCACCGTGCTGCCCTGTTTACTGAATACTTAAAAGAAATCTACATGGTGTCTCCCATGGACTTCAAATTCTGTGTTTTCATAACTGAGTCATGTTTCATGGAACTATTTGTCAGGTCAAGCAGGGGGAAGCTGAAGGAAACGCTTTGCTCTTTGAAGAAAAAAAAATCACCTCATTAAAAGGAAACCACTCCACCCTGCATTTACTGAAACTCTTGCTAAACAGAACAAAAGCAAGAACATTTGATCCTCGTGCAAGTACACAGAGACCCGTTCTTTTGATATTTGACATAAAGACAGTATTTAAGCTGCCGTTAGCACATCAGATGGTGCAAGGGCACATTTGGGAGAATATGATCACACAATTGGTCCCAGAAAAAACTGCACAAGGGCAAATTACTTATTATAATATTACGTAAGAACATTAACCAAAAAAGTAGAATTTCTGGTTACTGTTACATTCATAGACAGGAATCTTTGTCTATGTATAATCCAGGAAATGATTAGAAAACCAAAGTAAATGTTCAGCTTACACCTTCACAACATTGTTTCATGTTGTTTTAGATTTTAGATGATGTAGCTTTATAGATTTTTCACTCTTTTTAAATAACAGCAATATCACACATAATATTTATGATGTATACTCTTATATTTTTGACTTGCCTGCTAATCTTTTTAACCTTTTTTGGGACTCCATGATTTTGGAATCATGTCGTGATCTCACTGTCCGAGATTGTGGAATCATGGATTTTGGAAGTGTGTACAGCTGCCTCACCCAGCAGTGAAAACAGTGGTTTTCATTAATATTCCACACTGCAGCAGCAGCAGCAGCCGCTCAATGCTGCTGTTTTTTGAAATGTAACAGGGTTGTATGGTGCTTTTTTTATAACAGTTTAGGGACATAATCAGGATCGTCTCTTGAGGGTAGACATGAAAACACTGTAATTTTTGCTCTGCTCTGCAAAAGCAGCCTGCCTGCAGTGTTTTAATTGGCTGTTTTATATTTTTTGTCATTTATTTTTAGCTCAACAAAACTAATAAGCATTTGTTTTTATGTTCTTTGTATAGTGTCAGCACTTGTGTGGCTTTTCCAATAAAAGTTATGTTTTGGTGTGTTTTACTCATTTTTTGTGATGTTTATGGACTACTAGTGTGTACAGACAGAAACATGTCATTATATTTATTTATTAGCTTGTAGGCTCTGGGTTCCTCTTCTACACAAAATTTTTGCTCTTCCATTATTTTTTCTTTCCAGCGTGCCAGTTTTTTTGTTTGTTTGTTTGATTGGCACTTTCATAATTTACCAAACTAAAATACCCACCAGACGAGTCATTCTACTTCTCCAAGAGTCCAACACTTTTTTCCTCAATCAATCACATCATCACCAATTCACATTAATTCCAAATAGTCTCCATTGTTGAATCCACATTGGCAACCAGTGTCAGCAATCATAAGACAAAGACCATTTCTGCAGCACTTTGTTAATATCATAAAACTGCCTATGTCACATTTAGCGAAACATGTCTATGCCCTTTCATCTGCTTTCATCATACTTTATACTGTTAAATGGCACACAACTTAGTTATCACTGGGGCACGGGACAGGGGCTGTTCTTACTTGAACCTGCATGAGAAGGACACACCAAAATCATAAAATACTGTGATCACATGCTTAATAGTTTAAGGTAATGCTTTACATTGTTATTTGATGTAAATTATTTCCTTAAGTTGGGGTTGTGGCTTGCAAATGTTAAGTCAAGTTTATTTCTAGTGCACATTTAAAAACAATAGCAGCTGACCAAAGTGCTGTACATCTAAAATAATCAAATAACATAAAATATAAGATAAAATGACTGTTAAGACAGGAAACATAAAATAGTAACAACCTGAGAGTGAAAACAACACCAATAATGTACCCAGGATTCAGTCTGATTTAAAAGCCAGAGAATAAAAATGGGTTTTCAAACAGGTTTTAAAAGATGGAGCGGTCCAGATGTGAAGCAGCAGTTTGTTCCACAGTTTTGGAACAACAACTGCAAAGGCCTGATCTCTTCTGTGCTTTGATTTGGACCTCGGGACACTTTGGAGCATTTGTTCAGCAGACCTCAGTGAGGAATGTGCAAACTTAAAAGATCAGAGAGGTAAGAAGGTGCTAACCCATGCAATGCCTTAAAAACAAGTGATAAAACCTTGAAGTCAATTTGAAAACTGACTGCCAACCAGTGTATTGATGCTAATATGGCGGATATGTGATCCCGCTTACAAGTGCCGGTTAGTAACCGTGCTGCAGGGTTTTGGACCAGCTGCAGTCGTCGAAGGGATCTGGTGGACTCAAGATGCAGATTCGTTACGATCAGCGTTCAGTGTGTTTATTTACAGCGTATGGCAACACAAATAATGACGATTAGAGCCAAAGGTCGTGGCAGCTGCAGCTCGCAGTGGTCCAATCTGAATACTCCCAAGGGTCCAGAGCCAATCTCACTAACTGTGTTAGTTAACAATCCGGCTTCAAGTGCGTTTCTAACTCCAGCTTGTAAAGAACCTGCTGATCATCCAAAACTTCCAACAGCTGCAGGAATCAGCCCAGCTGTTTGGCAAATGAGTGTCGGAGGAAGACCAGCCTCAACAACACAAGAATTGGTTAGAAACACACACCTCAGAATGGCAAACCAGAGTGAGGGAGAGAAGGAGGTCAGCCAGCTTCATGACAACTGATCAGAAGGTCAGTGATTCAATCCCTGGCTCCTCCTGTCTGCATGTCAGAGTATCCTTGGACAAAATACTGAACCCCAAGTTGCCCCTGATGCATCCATTATAATTGTGTGAATGTTAGAAAGGCCTCTTAGGCCTCAAAAAAAGCACTTGTATGATTGTGTCAATCATGCTTGTAGTAGACACTGGAATAAAAGCCTTAAAATACGGTGCGAGCCGAGGCAGTGATACCTCTCTATCCATCACAAAAACGGACAATATAACAAAGGACATGCACCGGATCTTTGACAGATACGTTTTGGAGATTTTTCCCTAAACGGACAAGATTGGACCCTGAAAGATCAAAACTTCGGATACTCACCTGTTAAATATGCGGGTAATATCCTAATTTTTTGATCCACCAAAGATCTTATATCAGATTTCTTTGCATATCTCTGTAAACGGAAAAGATTGGACCCTGAAAAATCCCAACTTCGGGTAGCCATCTGTGAAATATACATGTTATATCCTAAAATCTGCTGATGATCTTGTCTAGAATCTCTTTGCATATTAACTTTATCTTTAATGGATTCAGTATCAAGATCTGACATATCATTTTGCATATTGAATATTTGATATTCTTACATATGCACACAACAGGCATTCGGTGTCATTTACAACATTACTGCAATGCATGATTTGAAATCTTTTATATTAAATTTTATTCTACAGTATCAGGAAAAAAATCCCAAATTTATTTTTGCGTCTCTCTTATGTTGAGCAGCAAAAGCCCTTTTGGACAGGCTAAAATCTGAAACTCCCGGATTTAATCTGTTTGTACGTGGGTATGCGTATGCTTGTTAGGAGTCTTTACAAGTCTTGCCTACATATAGGTAAGCTGGGATATGTGTGCATATACTGAATGAAAAATAGTTCTGCCTCAAAAACAGGCTGTATGAGCATGAAAACACATTAAATAATTCAGAATAAAACAAGAATTCTAGTTTTAACTAGTTTGAAATGTATTGAGTGACAGTTGCTGCTCTGTAGTTCATACAATTATGATTGACAGAAAATGAATCTGAAACTATTCTGAATATTTAAAGATTTCAGTGATTTTCATTTCATTTTCAGAGAAGAAAATGCCAACAATGCCGCTGGTTTCAGCTCCAGAATGAAAATGTGTAACTTTGGCATCTTAACTGAACAGTAAACTCAGCATCTTCGTTTTGGACTGTTGGCCAGACAAAACTGAGCTTCTGAGGACATCACCTTCATCCAGAAACTGTGGCAGACACTTTTCTCCATTTCCTTATTTATGCACCAACAACTAAATTAATCAAGAAAATTATGAAAACAATAACTTATTTGATAAGAAGAATAATAATAATTGTCAGTTGTAGCCAAAACAAACTGTATTAACATTAAGTCTCTCTCATAAAGGACCTTATCTCCTCGGGGGGGCTGCCACATCACTGGACACCCTGCTGTGTACCATCCTGCAGGAGTTGTTGAGCTAGTTTATGTGGTTTAGTCTGGTGGACCTCCACTCAGGCTGGCTGACTCTCTGGGTTTGCCATCTCCTGGTCGCTCATCAGGCATCAGGATGTCTTTAAAATATCTGCTGTCCTCCTCATTGAGCTTATGATTGCCACGGCCTCGCGTGCACCCAGAAGCTGAAACAGAAACACTTTTAAGCAGTGCTGCACGTGCTTCGTTGGGATTTCTAGTGGCTGGCAATATTGGTTAGGTGCATGCGATTATTAAGTTTTGGCTAGAAGAAAATTAAATTTTTTTTTAATTAGTATTGGCTAAGTCAGTGTTTTTGCTGTAGTAGTTCTAACAGAATTAGTGCAGTGCCAGTAAAGGAAGAGATGTTAAACAGCTGATATTTCTAAGTACTTTTCAGTTATTTTTACAAATTCATAAGTCTAGTTTTATTTTCTCCAATACAAAACAACTTTCAAGAACTTCCACTATCAAATGGCTGCTACAATCTCAAAACATTCAGAAAACAACAGAAATCAGGACCCTGATCCAGAAAGCAACAAACTCAGATTATCAACTCTGAGATGGCCAACTCTGTTTTCAGTTCCACTAACTGCTGATCAGTCTGTCCAGTCATCTGAGTTTGTTCAGTTCAGCACATACACGAGAAAAGAAAGCCTTGATCAATGGAGCTCCGATACCAGGATTCACCCTGGCACTCTGTCTCAGGTTACAAACAGTGATTGCTGGGATTAATGTGCGGTTCATGTTTCAGGGAGCTAATGGACAACCTGGCAGCTGCTCTACTGTCAGCGGAGTCACAGATCGAAGATTTTATTTTGAGCTCTTAATAAATCCACAATGTTCACTGATCACCGTCAGTAACGACTGATTGAATATAACAAGAAACTGATGTCTAACTGGGATTTCATGTTTGCAAAGCTGCACACTTGTTCAGTATAATGTGCTCCTATGGAATGTGGACTTTAACTTCAAAATCTGAGTGTCAGTCAGCTGGTTCAGGTGCAGCAGGGGGGAAAGACTCAGGTTTAGTTTACAGAATCAATTATCATGGTTATGGTAACAGACTCAGAGGTGAAGTTAACTTTCTGGAACAAAAACCAGTTTCCCTCATCGCAGCATTAACAAACTCAGAGAAACACACGTCACAAAACCTCAAACCAGAGTGAGGGACAGAAGGAGGTCAGCCAGCTTCATGACAACTAGTCAGAAGGTCAGTGATTGAGTCCCAGGCTGCTCCAGTCTGCATGTCCTTGGGAAAGATACTGAACCCTAATTTGCCCCTGATAGATCCACTGGAATTGTGTGAATGTTAGAAAGGCCTCAAAAAAGCACTTGTATGATTGTGTCAGTGAGGTTTGTAAAACACTTTGAGTGCTCAGTTGTGTCAAAAGTACCGGTCCGTTTACCATTTGTGTTATTCGTATGCCTTTAGATTAAATCAGGTCAAAGTTTGACCTGTTTGACCCGCAGTCAGAATTTCATGAACTTTGTTTGAGCTACAGTAAAGTTTTGGTGTCACTTGATACACGGACACAAAAAACACACACCTCTAAACCCAGGCACCTCGTGGCCTTCATCACTTGTATATCCTGACAGCTGTTTTTGTGTTCTGCATTGATTAGAGAGACTATTAGTCTAAATAGTTTAGCTAAATAGTCAGACACTATTTAGCTAATCCTTTTGTTTCCCTGGCAACACAGCAGCCCATAATATATCCAATTTCTATATTAGAGGATTTGGTTTAAAGCAAATGTAAAAGGATGTAAAATTTCTTCAGATTTTTTTTAAGTTGTGAAGAAGATAACACAGATTACATGATCTACCAACACAATGAGGAAATGCAGTTAACTATACATCAGCCAATCAGGCCGTGTGTGTTTACTGAAATGCATCTTTGTGGTTTAGGTTACTGCAAGCCGGAATCATTTGCTATCTTTAAACAAAATGTGTTTGTGTCTTGTGGCTGTCTCATTCCCAACATTTTAGTGCTGCTTTTAAAACCTGTTCAGCTTGTAGGGTGATGAGGTCAGAACTCGCCACAGGCCTGACACCAGGATCAACTGACCAAGGGGGCAAATCTTTTTATCTGGTGAAACAATAAGTTATTATCAACACCTGTCTCTGCATTTAAATACTTTTGGCAATAGAACAACGTTTTGAACACTTGTGCCATAATATATCGTTAGCCTAATAGCATAATTGCCTAAGTCATATTTTGGCATATTTTGAGATACCTACCTAATTCTACTCTGCTAACAGTGTAGATTCATTTAGATAGATATCTCAATTTTGGCCAAAATATGACTTAGGCCATTATGCTGTTAGGCTAACGATATCAGAAATGAATTTTCTATTTCATGAACTTCCATGACACTGTATTGGATTTAACCAAGCATTAGTCTTTGTAAAGCTACATAACAACAACACAATCTTTCTATTAAAAAATGTGTCTTGACACAATTTAGGAAATTTAGAACTTGGAACATGAGCCTATGTGGAATTCTACTATTTATAAGCTGGTGAAGTATGAATGTGAAACAAAATAATAGGAAACAGCATCAGGGTCATTAAGTATGTATGGGCTGGGGGTTCTGATGGCAGGCAGAACATACAGCTGAGGGGCCGTGCAGAGTGCATATAAATCATAGCCAAATAATCGCTGCTGCAGTTGGGACTTTTCACTATTGCAAAAAATAAACAGGTTTTCTGCATTTGGGAAAATTTGTAAAAAAAAACCCAAAACAAAACAAAAAAAACCCACCTTTTTGTGTGTGTGTGTGTGTGTGTGTGTGTGTGTGTGTGTGTGTGTGTGTGTGTGTGTGTTTTTTTAGTGCTGCAACCTCATCAAACTGACTGAACATGATGGTCCTGCATGGGAATTATGTATTTGGGACTTGCTTTCAAATACATTTCAGCGTAATGTGCATATCAAATGTCAAATGTCCAATTTCAATTATTTGTGTGTGTTTGCTTGAGCTTAAAATTAAAAGTACATAAAACATCTGTTTGTTTGTTTGTTTTTTCTCATTAGATACATTAATATTGACTCTGTGGACTACCCGGGATGTGGTCTCTGTTAACATGATGACTGCTTTGTTCTCCATGCAGCATAATTGAGGCAACAAAGCGCAGCATTGGAAAAATAGGCACATTTTAAAGATTGCCTAGGAAACATGGTTGCTGCAACATTTTTTTTTCCAAAAATATAACTAATGTTCTGCAGTCATGTTGTTGTAGAGTAGGCCATTTAGAATTTAGGCACACCTGTCATTTTAACTAAATGCCGACGCTGTGAGACGGATGCACCACAGAGGACAACCTGACTCGAAGAAGCATTGATCATTGGTCTCTTTTTTTTCATGAGGTTGACCTTTTATGCAATTTTAGGTAGGATTTCATTTATAAATGGAACATTGCATGCAGCTGCACAGATTTTCTAAATCTGGCTCTTATTTGTTTGCACTATTTTTGCCATTTTAGCAAATGGTGGATTTTTTGCTATTTTTTTGCATTTTTGTACATTTTTTGTATCTTGTATACACTTTTAGTGGATTCATACAACGTCCATATGTCATGCCTGCATTGTATTTCCTGGTCTGCAGTGACTGCTGATTAGGTAATTAACGTAACTGAAAATCTGTTGATATGTTTATATTTGAGTCAAGTTGTTAATGTTAATGATGTCTCATCACATTCTGTTTTTAAAGGCTTACAGTAAGAGTTCTGTGAAGACAGAGCAAAGAGGCATGACTGTGTGCTTATGCAGAATCTATCTTGCATACAACTTGAGTTTGCAAGTTCAAGTTTTCTTGGTGTCTCTTCATGTATGAACTCCAAAAACGACTGCAAACCACAGAAGGCCCTGTTTTTCTCATGTGTGCAGTAGGCTACATTGTACCTAACGTACAAGAGGGGTTAAGGCAAAAAATGGTATGTCTTTGTAATTATGTTTTGCTACTACACTGGTTTTTAGATTTATTGTTGCAATTTATAGATTGACTGCTCTCTTGGTCTATTATTTTTAATAGTTTGCTTGCTTTACATTTGCCTGGGACATTATTGACAATTACCAGGGATGCTGCAACATTGCCACATTGCTCCAGTAGAACACCGAAGCGCCTTTGTACAGTATTTCTGAATCATCAAGGACAGATAAGTTGTGACGGAGGTAAGAAATAACTTGGTTCAGTTCCTGATCCAAAGAGCATTCAAGTTTCCAGTCACCATGGAGATCTTTTTGTCAGCTTTCAACAAGTGACATTAACAATAAAAGTGAGTTTTAAGACAAAAAAAAAAAAAAAAAAAGAAAAAGAAACACTGGCACCAAAGATGGTTTTTCTGGGAGGCAACAAGCGAGCCAGTGCCTGAAGCCTTGAATCAGATGGTTCTGGCACATCTGCTTACTGAGATTAAGTAGTGTGCCAAGCGGCAATGGTCTGAGATATTCTAACATGAACACAAGACAGTCTTGAAAGACAAAAGAAGTCACATTATGTGTAAGGTTATGTTTTCTGTCCTGTGTGGTTTCCATTGTTTTGGTATAATTCATAATTGGACTGGATACTGATTTGATTCTAATATATGCACAACACAGAAATGTTTCAGGAAAATTTTCCATATGATAGTAAATTTTTTTGCACAAAATCCAACTTGTCCAGGTTGTCATTTAATCAAGTTAAATTCTGAAACTGACAGAAACACAAGGAAAAAAAAAATGCAATTTACAAACAATTAGCAATGATGAGTCTTGTTTGTAGATCATACAGTAAATTAAACTATGACGTTTAACTTATGGGACTAACTGGTAAAATATGCTAGTGATTTATTCCTCTTTCAGACTGAATATGTGTTATGTGTATCTATCTGAGTTTGTGTAACGTGAAAAATGTGTTAGCAGAACTTTGTAGTAATAACAGGAACAAAGACCACTGATGTTTCCGTGGAGAAGCTCATGTGTCTGAGTTTGGCCAGTCAACAAGTTTCAGTTGCTGTAGCACGTTAAGAAGTAATACTAAAGAAATGTAGACATGATACCTCAGTGATATGAAAATATACAGAATACTGGGTGTGACGAAACACACTCTGCAGATGGGATAAATATATGCTTTCTGCAGGAGTTTACATCAACATTAGTAACATTAGTGAACACAGCTCTTTTCTGGACTCAGGAAGAGCCAAAGACATGCATTCAAACCTGGGACCTTTATTTTATTGTATTTTATGGGCTTCAAGAATGTATTGACAGGTGTCCTGCTCCTGTAGATGAAACGGGAAGCTAACTGACATATAATTTTTCAATTCAAGACAATTTTATTTATATAGCACCAAATCACAACAAACAGTCGCCTCAAGGCACTTTATATTGTAGGTAAAGACCCTACAATAATTACAGAGAAAACCCAACAGTCAAACCGACCCCCTATGAGCAGCACTTGGTGACAGTGAGAAGGAAAAACTCCCTTTTAACAGGAAGAAACCTCCAGTAGTACCAGGCTCAGGGAGGGGGGGTCATCTGCTGTGACCGGTTGGGGCTGAGGGGAGAGAGACAGAGATTAATAATAACTAATGATTAAATGCAGAGTTGGGTATAAACAGTATGAAAAGAGGTGAAGAAAAAGAAACACTCAGTGCATCATGGGCTGCACCAGCTACAGGTGAGCCATCTGTCACCTGGTATTCTTCTGATACATCATTAGCCCTTTTTTTTTGTTGTATCTGACCTTCAGCAGCCTGCTTTGAAAGATTAACCTACATTTTAGTCAGCTAGTATCTTTTTTTCTACCTGAACGGACAAAACATACCTCAGTGAAACACAAGAGAACCAAACAGACAAGGATGAGGGAGGCTCCAGGTTTCCAGCTAAACCATGATCTTTCTTTCAGGTCAGCTGCTCTTGCATTCAACAACATACCAGTTGTTTCTGGGACTCAGTTCCCAGTCTCAGAGTGTGGCGATGATGATGCCCCCCCCCCCGAACTGACATCCTGGCTCCCCCTTTGTTGTAGCATTTGTGCTGTACCTCGTCAATCTCGAGTTGTGATAGCAGTTGCTCCTTGTGGATGCTGAAACTCTGAGTCTAGATGTTAGATGGCAAAGAATCTGTGTGTATTAGTGGTGGGCGGATTGATCCAAATATTGATAATATCATTACCAGCATTGGTATTGATATTGATCAATACCAGTGTAATGAGATCGATACTTCAGCTTCAGTTTCTCTCCTGTATGCAGTGCTGTGGTTTCATCAAAGTTGCGAGCTGACTGTGTCTAAATGCTGCCCCTGTCAGAGCACAGAGCAGGCACACTTTGCTCCTCCCCTCCCCGCAGTGTTTTTAAGTTATACCGTCACGTGACACGTAACATATTTCACTTGGAAAAAAAGGAATTTGTCAGCGGTGTCAAACTCCTGGCCTGCGGGCCACGTCCAGCCACACCCCCTATTTCCAGCCCGCAATTTGATGTCAAAAATATAAGATAATTCGCTTTCCCCTCCAATTAAGAGGAGTTAGCGAAATGTCAAAAAATTGTCTTATATTTTTGACATCAAATCGTGAGCCGGAAGAAGGGGGCGGGGCCAGAAGTGTAAATGTTTTATAAAGTTGTGGAGTGATAATTTTGTACGGCTTGTTTATTTAAGAAAAAATCCAGAACATTAGTGAATGAAGGGAAATTTTTTATTAAATTTTTTGTATTATACTTTCTGAACACTCTACCTGAAAAAAAATAATAATTTGTTATTGAGTGATAATTTTGTACAGTTTATTTAAGAAAAAAATCCAGACATCACAATGTATGGAGAAAATTGTTTTGTTACTGTTCTAATGTTTCAAAACAAAAACTTTTATTTTGATGAAGTATTTTCTATTTACCTATAAACTTTGCCCAATTATATCCTGGTTTTTAACTAATTAATGATCAAAAGGAGAAAAAAAATCACAAAACACTTAAACTTCATGAAAATTCATCAGAAAATTCAGGTAGAACCAAGAAAATTCGGATGATTGGATTTTTCGCCATTGAGAGGTACCAGAAAGACTGTAAGGCTGTCAGCAAATTAATCAGTTATGACAGCCTGTACCAAAACAATTGTAGTATCTGAAATTTGGCACCCTGACCAGCCTTGGATAGCCGTGTATCTCAATTCTCTCCGGGATGTTATGTAAACAGAAGCTCTACACCCCCGCTTGTCCCGTTCATGTGACCTGTATGAACTGGTATCCTGGCGACGAAGGCTGACTATTCCACCTTATCATGAACATTATCATGAACTGCTAGCCAAGGGGGGGAGCTGGCTTGCCTCCACAGCATCCCTATGTTTGTCTGGTTGTTTTGTCTTTTCTTGGATGGGTTTTCTGTTAACTATAATTTACCCATTGTGGGATCAATAAAAGTATCATTCATCATTCATTCATAATTATTAAAAAGTATTGGAATTGGTATCAGATCGATACCAAATCTTGCAGTATCGCACACCACTAGTGTGTGTGTGTGTGTATATATATATATATATATATAAAATATTTATTTATTTGCAACAAATTTTCAGGATGGTTTTGTCTAAACAGAATTATCGGTTGTTTACTGTACAGTATAAAGCACCTGGTTACTGTTGTTTTAGATTGATGCAATATAAATAAAACTGAGCTGAATTAAACTGCCAGCACAGTGCTTCATACGGAACCCCAGACTCGTCCCTCACATTGCCATATGATGCTTTAGATATTTTTTTTTTCTGGTGCCCTACCTTCTTTTCTTACCGTCTTTAACTGAAGTAAAGGATGATGGGTGCTGGAGCATCAAGACACCAAGACTTCTTGATAATGGTGCCTGGGCTTTAGTGCCATGGATTTTACAGCAAACCTCTCTTGCATGTGTGTACACATGTATATGTGTATCTGACTTCTTAATGGTTAAAGCAAAAATGAGCCACTGGGTTGACTTAAGGATTGTACACTGTTCTGTCTGTTGTTGTAGCTGCCTCTCTCGCTCTCTCCCTCTCACTCTTGCTCTCTCTCTCTCTCTATCCCTGGGGGTGGGGGTGGGGGGGCACATGTGTGTATTGGCCATCAGTTGTTTTTGCTCTCTGGGGGATCAGAATGAAACATGGGCATAAGGAGCTAACATTTTCCCACAGAGCTGCTCATACAACACTCCTTCATATGCATGAGATTTGTCGTAAGCCAAGTGTGTATTATTGAGTGCTCATGCATGTGTGTGTCTGTGTAGAGCATGAACATATTTCCACCTCTAGATCGAACACTTTTTTAAGGATGGTATGCAAATGATAGATAGATAGATAGATAGATAGATAAGACTGACTCTCACAGTGCCTGTAATCTCATGCTATAGTAATAAACACAGGCATCTGGAAATGCTGAAACATGGAGGCACTTGTTTTCTACTAAAACTTCTCTAACACAGACCTGCATGTTCCACAGACCTACATCTAAACTGTATGGAGGTTGACCCACATGTAACATTAGATCTCTTTTCAGTTAGCATGTAGTGACTATTCTCAAATCAATAAATCAATGTTTGGGATGCTGTCAGAGGCTTCTCCTGCTTGCATATGTTATTTTATGGAGTCTTTTCATTTATATTTAAAGCAGTAAGTGCAAAGCACAACCCATATTGACACAGTAGCCATGCTTACGTGTTGTGC
This sequence comes from Archocentrus centrarchus, assembly GCF_007364275.1. Taxonomy (NCBI): domain Eukaryota; kingdom Metazoa; phylum Chordata; class Actinopteri; order Cichliformes; family Cichlidae; genus Archocentrus; species Archocentrus centrarchus. The sequence continues at coordinate 33,089,826 of NC_044350.1, read as the reverse complement.
CAAACTGAAATAAACCAAAATTATCTTTAAGCTCATAATAACGTTGAATTATAAGCTGAAATATACTCAATATGTTTGTCTTCTTGGATTTCACAAGCAGTAATGGAAATGAGCTCTGCAAAAATCTGTTTTGCAGCTTTACAGCATGAGGCAATTTGGCATTTTGAAATAAGTGCCTGCCTGTACAACGTGCAACAGTTCCTGCTCCCAATTTAACTCTTATAATTACATGCCTTTGGAATTTGGATAGGACAGTGGATGCATGGTGTGTGCTTTTGGAAGCAATATTGGATATGTTGTTGGTTTGGGGGCCAGAAAGAGTGCAGAAAATGCAGGCTGGTTCTGGCTGTGAGTGGAATCCACTGTGGTTTACCTCTATCTCCCCTCATGCAGGGCTCTGTCTTTCTCAGCCTCACTGTGTTTTGTTTTCTTTAGGGGATTTGGAGGTCTCTAACTCTGCCATCCAAATCCATTGTATTTGCTATACACTCTCCTCCAGTCCTCCTGTATCGCCTCTACTTCTTCTCATGCCTACCCCCTTTTCATTTCTCCTTAGTTTTTCTCTGTTTCCTGCTTCTTTTCTCCTCCCAAATCTCATCTCTGCCTATTTCTCCCATTTTTTGTCTAATCCTATTTGTTCTATTCTCCTGCTCTCCATTACTACTCCTTTTTTACCTGATCACATCTCCCTCCAAGCTTCTCTCTGCTTGTCTCATCCTTCGCTCTTCTGCTTTTCACCCTGTCTCTGTTTCTACCTCTGTCTTTCTCTAATTATTTCCTCTTCTACCTGATCTCTACTTTTATAATCCTCTCTTTACTCATTTGCTTTTCTTTCTGTCCTCTGTTTTCTTGTCTGATCTGCTTTCCTCATCCTACCTGTTTCTTTTCTCCTCTATCCTTTACATCCTCCCCATTTCCAACATTTTCTCCTCCCAGGGAATGCCTTGAAGCACTATCTGTATTATTATATTAGTACAATATTAGGTGTCGAATGATCCACTTTAAAAAACAAAAATGTGACCTTTGTGTTTGCCACATGCAAATGAAAGCACAGGAAAACACAAAGACTGGGGATATAAGAAAGGCCTGGATGACTCTACTGTGCAATCTGACAAGTGATGAGTGAACCACTGGAGGCACATATAAACTGAGGAGACAGATGATGGGAAACAGGTGACACTTGGTGGGTGGCTGTAGCTCAGTAGGTAGAGCAGGTCACCTACTGATCGGAAGGTCAGCGGTTTGATTCCTGGCTACATGCCAATGTATCCTTGAGCAAGATACTTAACCCCAAGCTGCTCTCCTACCGTCCCGTTGGAGTATGAATGTGTGTGAGTGTTAGCTAATTAAAAGCACTTAGCTTAGTAAACATGGAAGTGCTTGTATGAATGGGAGTGCATGGGTGAATGTAAACAGGTTGTGTAAGCACTTTGAGTGCTCATACTGAGTAGAAAAGCGCTATATAAGAGCTAGTCCATTTACTGTTTTTTATCATTTATCTGTTTATTAAAATACCCATTATAGCTCTTGGCTTGAGGTTCCTCTGCCGACCATTCATCTCATTGTGATGCTCTCGAGGAGTGGCTCTGTCAAAAACATGGGTCTACACTAAAACAGCTTTTCAAAACTTTAAAGCATTTAAAGGAGCATGTGCTGTATATTTCTATTTCTGAGCATTTTGTTATTTGTATATTTAATGAGAAAGAAGTAATAAAACAGGAAGAAAAAAGAGATGCTGTGAGGTTTGTGGGTGTGTGCCTGTTTTGAGGAGGAGGCCTGCTGCTTCTCTCTCGCTTTTTGGGATTAGCTCCTGTCGTCTCCTGTGGCAGAAAATCTCTGGAGGAAAAGGGATGGATTGGGATAAGAGAAAATGGGAGGATGTGGGAGGAAAAAAGGAAGGGAGAATTGGAACTAAACAAAATCAGGAAGGGAATGAAAAAGGAGAGTCAGTGGGAGATGATGGGCTGAGAGAAGAGGGGAAAAGTTTAAAGAAAAGGGAGGAAGAGAATAGCAGGCTAGAGAAGAAATGGCAAGAAAAGGCAGTGCAGGAAGGCTGAAGAATATATCTCTGTGAATATATCAGTACCTGTTATCAACAAAAGCAGGAACATAAGTCAAATAAGAGGAAAAACACACTCCAAAAAGAAAGCAAAAAAGAGCAAAAGAAGAAATAAAGGATTATAGAGGGAAAGAAAAAGTCATAGAAAGCATCTCGTTTCAGAGCTGAGAAAGAAAAGTAAGATTAGCAAAGAGTAAGGCAAAGGTGAATGAGTAAAGATGGCAGGAGTGCAAGGAAGGGAGCTTCATCTCTGATATTCTTTGTATCCATATTTTTCTCTGTTTTCTCTGTAAACATTTGAACTTGTGTCTCTCTTTAAACACTGCTATAATACAGCCCTGCTGGAGCTCTGAAAAGATGTAAATAAAAACAGAATGTTTGGGAAATCATTTTAAAGCTTATGTCAAAATAAGAAAAATAGCAAAGAGACAAATAAAATGCTAAAATTGAAATTTTTATAAAGAATATACGCAAATTTGATGCTAGTAACACGTCACAAAAAGGTTGGAACGTGGGCATCAGAGAAGTGTGATTTTTATTGGACTGTTTGCCCACACAGTTATTAACAAAGTAAAAAGCATTGTGCGTTTGTTTGTGGAGATTTCAACATCAGTAGTTAAAATCATTAACTTTTCAAAGATTCTGGAGAAATCGCTGCACCAGGGACAAGGTTGGAAAACAATGAATGTGACCCTTTGGGCTGCTTTACTAAATGTCTGCACTGATAACAGACATCTAATAGAAATCAGTGCAAAGGCTCAGGGACACGTCTGAAAGCTGTTAACAGCTGCAGATAAAAGTTAAAGCCTGACAATAAAAAAAAACAAACTATACAACAATCGAGCATAACATTATGGCCACAGGTGGTTAACACTGATCATCTCTTCATCATGGCATGGGATATATTAGGGGGCAAGTGAACTTTTTGTCCTCAGTGTTGATGTGTTAGAAGCAGGAAAAATGGGGAAGTGTAAGGATTTGAGCGAGTTTGACAAGCACCACGTTGTGATGGTTAGATGAGACTGAGTCAGAGCAGCTTCAAGACTGCAGCTTTTGTGTGGTGTTCCTGGTCTGCAGTGGTCAGTATCTATAAAAGTGGTCCAAGGAAGGAACAGCGGTGAACCCGTGACACATTAACTTTTACATCACGTGGATGGCCGGGTGCCTGTGCATCGCTTAGCTGGGGAACACCTGGCACCAGGATGCACTATGGGAAGAAGGCAAGCTGGTGGAGGCAGTGTGATGCTTTGGGCAATGTTCTGCTAGGAAACCTTGGTTCCTGCCATCCATGTGGATGTTACTTTGATACGTACCACCTATCTAAGCACTGTTGCAGACCATATACACCCTTTCATGGAAACGGTATTCCCTGATCACTGTGGCCTCTTTCAGCAGGATAATGCACCCAGGAATGGTCTGAGTGAGCTTGAGGTGTTAATTTGGTCTCCAAATTCCCATCTGTGGGATGTGGTGGACAAACAAGTCCGATCCTTGGAGGCCCCACCTCACAACTTACAGGACTTAAAGGATCTGTTGCTAACATCTTGGTGCAGAAACCACAGCACACCTTCAGGGTCAGGTTTGGAAACTTTATGGTATGTCAGTGTCTCCTTCATGTATCCACTCTATTATATGACTCATTTTTATGTCCCTGTTATGTATTGACCAATGGGGGAATCATGCTGTTATTTAAGTAGAAGTCTAAAACCCGTGGGGCGCCCGGTGTGCGGTATATAAACAGCACCTCACAGGAAGTTGTGGTTTCAGAATTTGCCCGGCAATGTCCTCCAAGCCTGCAACACTACATTTAGCCTACAAACTTCGACATCACATCATTCAATGTGCTGCTTCTCCCTGTTTTTCTTGTGCGTGGGTACATAATCCAAATTCAAAGTAAGTCTGCTTCTTCACACAGGGACAAATTATTTTTGCTCAAAGTGCTGCCCATAATTGAATTCCTAGGGATTATAACATAAATCACATTTCACTGCTGAAAAAAGCAGCTGCATGTGTGCTAAAGGTTTGGACATTCGAAACAAAATCAAAACTTTTTTTTTCTAATCACAGTACTATTTTGTTCACTCAAAAAAAAGTCTCCTCATTATATGCCAGTTGTGCCTTTGTTTTCCCATGGCAGCAGTCTCCAAATTTTAATCATTTTGGAGAGAATGCAGATTTGTGGGAAAAGGTGTAAAAGCTGTTTATTGCAAGGTGTAATTTTTTAATCTCCATTTCATATACCCTCCTCCTTACATTTCCCACTCTTTCCAGCTCTGTATGCAGCTCTGCGATATGCTTCTGCCATCAGCTTTCTGATGAGATTAGGCACCAATTTCTGGTGAGGATGGAATCTTTGCAGATGACAACTCTCCTGAGCGTAGGTACTCTTCACATCCCGAAAGCCTGCTTAATGAGTTTGTGCATACACACACAGCTAAGATGGCAGGCAGTGACACCAGATCAGATTCCAGCAATGCTTTTTTTCTCCGAGTTAAATTACAGGCTGGTGTAACTCAGTAGCAGTGATATGTAAATCAAATAATAATAATAATAATAATACATGAATAATTTTTAAAAGGACTGTAACAGTAGCAGATTATAAAAGCAAGGCTGGAATCGCTGAAAACCGGAAGTTTAGACTGATCCTGCCGTCTTTGGCAGCATAAACATTGTTGGGTGTGATTTACAGTTGAAGCTCAACCACCTGAGCGCAGCTCTGCTCGCCAGGTTTTAATAATATGACCTGAATCATTTGAATAATTTTTTTTCTGATGTCTTCAAAAAAAATTCAGCTGTAAGGAAGAATTATGTCTGTAACCTTGAAATTGTGGAACTGAGCACATGCACTGGAAGAGAGTGCATGGGTCTGAGAGAGTGCGTGTGTGTGTGTGTGTGTGTGTGTGTGTGTGTGTGTGTGTGTGTGTGTGTGTGTGTGTGTGTGAAGCCTTTTTGATTTCCATCATTAAATATTAAATATGACTGTTAATATTTGATGGTGAGGCCTACCCCTTGATTTTTTTTGGATGAGCTCACAGATGAAATTCACTTTTTCCTACATTTCCTTCACATCTTCTTCTTCTTGTTTTCTTACAATTAATATTCTTCTTCTTTATTATCAGCTCAATGGATCTTGCTTTTTTTCATGTTTTCCCTTTTTCCTAATGAATTTTGTAATCCACTGGATTTTATCTGGCAACCCCACATAAGGCATCATAAGGTGAAAGGCAGGGTGCACCCCCCCCGGCAGGTCAGCAGTCTGTTACGGGACACAGAGACACAACTGTCACCTCCACACAGAAAACAAGCGCTGCATCGAAAGGGACAAATGATCTGTGTTTGATACACACATTCGTGCCTCCAGTGGGAAGATTTATAAATCTGGTGGTTTCTTAAGTCTACATCTGTTGCTATTAACAGGCCAAAATATTTCATTTTTATGTCCTGTCTTTCTTACTTCTGATTTGCTCTTTCTTTTCCTTTAATATTTAATCTTTATCTCCTCTTTCATCCATTTGTGATTTTTCCAATTTTGTCCTTTTCTTCGGTCATTACTCCATAGTTTCCATTACCTCTCCTTGTTTTTTACTCCCTTTATTTTTTGCAGGCAATTTCGATTATTCTCCTGTTTCTTTATTGCTTCCCCTTCATTTGTTAAATGTATTTCCTTCTGTATTTTATTCCATTCTTCCCTCTCTGTGTGTTTGTTATTTAGTCCATCTCGCATGAATATGTGTGCACTGTTGGTTCTCAGCCTAATGGTAACAATTTTCTTCTTTCTTCTGCTGCTGTGTTTCAGCTTTTGCTGTTTTTGCTTTTATTTTCAATTACAGGGACAACATGTCACTTACTTTCAAATGTGGTATGCACTGCTGTTTGCAAAGGGGGGTCAAACAAAATAAGCATGATCTGTGCTAATGGTGATTCTAATTAAAATGTAAGGTTCCAGCAGCAGCAATGGGCAGTAAATACACTGCAGCTGCTGAAAGCCGCTGGAAGCAACATTTCTCTCCTGTTTAGGATTACAACAGTGCGGGGTGTGCAATAGAATAAGAAAAAGATCATAGACACTAACAGATGTACTTGGCTACAACTGTCACACACAGTCGCTGCTGACACGTCTTCACTTCTAATCACCTATGATAACAAGAATGCCAAATCTCCGCTGGCAGTAAAGGCACATTCCAACTTTCTTTCTCTCCTCAATTTGATTCATGAAAATAGAGTGTAAACACATGCAGAGAGACAGCTACACACACACACACAACTGATTGTTACCTTCTTATCAGTTCTGGTTGTGTTCTATTTATGAGTGGTAATATGATACAGTACATCAAGCTTCTGTGTCAGATGAGAAATGACAGCTGACATGTGCAAGCTGGCACGACACAAAGGCAACAAGAGTTGCTGAAAGAAAGATACTACTTCTCTATTCTTCCCCCCTTCCTCTCGTTCATATCTGACCCAGTTGGAACTGATGTGTAAGGGCTTCACAACAATGAAAACCAAAGAGACAAGGGGAGAAGTAGGTGGAGGGGGTGGGGTTATCAAAGTAGGGAACAGGGGGTGTAGGTGGGGGTCACCGAAGTAATCAGAAGTCTAATCTTGCGCTGCCTTGCTCTGGATTTTGATCTTTAATTCTGGGTTTTCTGTTCTTTTCATGACTAGAAACTTACACCTCAGGCTGAACGCTGCCTGTTTTTCCTTCTGTGTCTGTACTGATGTTTGTGAGGTGGTGGTGGTGGTTTTGTGTTTTTGTTGTTGTTTTTTTTCAAAGTGTGAAATAATTTAAGAAGAAACTCTTGTAGGAGTAACTTGTAATAATCCCCTCTGCCTCTTCAATCTCATCCTCTCTGTGTTGTTTTGTTTCAGCTTATTGTGTCTAATTTTTCTCCATATTTTGATGAAGTTATATTTCACACAAAAACCTGTACTGACGATGCATTACAGTACATCTGTAAATGGATACGTTTTTTTTTTAATGTGGATTATTATATCGGAATATTTAACACAGTATATTGGAACGTGTGATTTATGACATCAGTAGGTGTGCCACTTTGTATTTACTGTGTCTTGGATCTACATATGCAAAATACCTAAAATCTGGCTCAAGTAACTGTTGGGCTGCTGGACTGAAGTAAATATTTTTAAGATATCAAACAATAATAATAAAAAATTACAGTCAAAAGTTTGGATACATGGGTGAGTGTGTCCAAACTTTTGACATTAAAAAAGAAAAAAATATTTTCTGACAATTATTTCATGGTTCATGCTTTACAGGGTTAGGGTCAAAGGTTAAGGTCAAAGTTTTCAGAGTCAGAAAGGTTAGATCACCATAGCAGCTTATGCTGAATATATAAGCTGGTCTGGAACCAAACAAACAAAACAACAACAAGAAAAACTGCCTTAAAGTTCTGAAGGCAAAAGTTGTGCCTTATGGATTTTGGTGCATACTGACATGGTAACGTCACACATTTCCTGTAGATTTGTCGCCTCCCTTTCCACCAAATCCCAAAGGTGCTCTACTGGATTGCAACCTAGTGTCTGTGGAGGCTATTACAGTACAATGTACTAATTGTCATGTTAAAGAAACCAGTTTGAGATGATTTTAGTTTGACATGTTACATTATTCTGCTGGAAGGAGCCATCAGAAAATGAGAGCATTACATGGTTGGGAATAACACTCAGGTAGGCTGTGGCATTTAAACTATTAATTACATTACTACTAAGGAACCTGAGGTGTGCCAAGAAAATATCCCCCACACCATTACACCACGACCACCAGCAGCAAGAACTGTTAATACAAAGCAGGATGAATTCATGCTTTCATGTTGTCTATACTAAACTCTGACCCTGTTATACAAATGCTGCAGCAGAAACTGAGACTCATCAGACCATGCAGACCTTGCTGAGTCTGATTAAGCTGTAGCCTCAGCTTCCTGTTCTTAGCTGACAGAAGAAGCACCTGGTGTGGTCTTCTGCTGCTGCTGCCCATCTGCTTCAAGGTTTGAGGTGTTGTTGAGATGCTCTTCTGCATACCTTGGTTGCAAAGAGTGGTTATTTGAGTGCCTGCTGCCTTATATTAGCTTGAAGCAGTTTGGTCATTCTTCTCTGACCCTCTGGCATCAACAAGGCATTTTCACCAGAGAACTGCTGCTCACTTCTCTTTTTTTCTCACTATTCTCTAGAGATGGTTGTGCGGGAAAGTCTCAGAAGATCAGCAGTTTCTGAAATACTCAGACCAGCCCATCTGGCACCATCAACCATGCCACATTTGAACTCACCTTAATCACCTTTCTTCCCCATTCTGATGCTTAGTTTGAACTTCAGTAGGTCATCTCAACCATATCTACATCGAGTTGCTGCCAAGTAATTGGCTAATTAGACATTGCCATTAACAAGCAGCTGAACAGGTGATTTAAGTACTTAATTAAGTGGCCATAGAGTGTCTGTGCCAGTAGTGGTGCTGTGGCAATGCATGCACAAAAACCGGGTTCCCAACTGTTGACAATTATGTGTGGTGAGGACATAAATGCTCATTATTGCAGGAAAGATGTAATGTAGTTAAGTGTATACTTATTGTCATCCTTGGTTAACTATGGGCATAATGTTAATTAGGATGACATTTTTCTCAGTGTTCAGGTGAAATAAGCCCAAGGCAATGATTATGTTTGTAATTTGGATTGGACTGTTAACGAGGCAAGTAGAGGTATAACTTGCAAGGAAAAAAATACCTTTCTAACCTTATTTATTTATTTATTTACTGTGATGCCATGGTTCAATAGTTTGCTGAATTAAATGTTGTGGCTCTTTCCACATGCATTTATATGCTGGGGGTTGAAAATAATGCCCTTCTATGACTTTGACTGTACATTCCTTTTGAAAATTCATATTTAAGTAGTGACGTATTACTTGTTGAAATGTCCTTAAGCAAATAAATAAATCACAATTCGTCAACTATCTTTTTATTCTTTTAGGAGGAAGCCAACAATGATTCTGGGAAGAGATGATCATATGAACAATAAACAGTGGGTAGAAAACAATAAATAAACACGCAAAACAGAAAATAAAACACCAAATCCTTTATAAGATTGACGGCATGGTGGCTTAGCACTGCTGCCTCACAGCTAGAAGGTCTGCGTTTGAATCCACCTTGGCCCTGTGGAGTTTGTGTCACAGCAGGCAGGAAGGAGGACCCCAAAATGCAGAATTCCAGGACAGGTGTAATTTACAGACACATTTATTTACACCAATCATATGAAAATAATACAGAAATAAACATGAGCTCTCCCCAAAATACACCTGACGGGGGAAGAGACGCGAAACTGACTAGACTTCACTCAACTTAACCTAACACAAATAGACATACATGAAGGACAGTGGACAACAACCAATGACACAACAACAGGCATAGAAAACAAAAGACTTATATACACAGGAGGTAATGGACAAATGGGAAACAGCTGGGAGGGAAACACAGGAAACAAAACTAAACCCAAAGCACACAGACCAAAGACCTACCAAAATAAAACAGGAAGAAACCTAACATTGTACTAAACACCTGCAGATAAACAATAGCACAGGGAGACAGAAACCACAATAACACAGAACTATACAACAGGAACACAAAACACTGGGCCACCGACCCAGGACCATGACAGGTTGCCTGTTCTCCCCGTGTCTGTGTGGGTTTCCTCCCACAGTCCAAAGACATGCAGTTACTGGGGTTAGGTTAATTGGTCACTCTAAATTGCCCATAGGTGTGAATGTGAGTGTGAATGGTTGTCTGTCTCTCTGTGTTGGCCCTGCGACAGACTGGCAACCTGTACAGGGTGTACCCTGCCTCTCGCCCTGTGACAGCTGGGATAGGCTCCAGCAGCCCCACCCCACCCCCCGCGACCCTGAATAGAAAAAGCAGAAGAGAATGGATGGATGGATCCTTTACAAGATGAACAGGAAAGTTAAGCTGCCTGAACTGGCTGTTGTTTGACATCTTTTATAATAGTTTTGATAACAAGTTAAAACAACAAAAATGGCATTTATGACAATAAGACCAGATTCCTAAAAAATTCAATTATCCTCTCAAAGGAAAGAAAAATCATCATTATAGTGCCTCAGGTTTAAAATATCCACCCTTGACCTTCTCAGCTACGAACTTGAAACACATCACAGCATTTTTATGTACACTTGATTTCCTTTTCACCTCCTCATGAGTGCATACAGGTTGCTGTATTTACTGTTGCCAATAGGGGCCAGCATTGTTACACCAACCTATAACTTTTCTCCGCTGGCATCTGCTGAGTGTTGAAAGCCAGCACAGAGCGGCTGGATGGCACACACTCAGCTACGGCTCAGACTGATAAGGGAATACACCAAAGTCAGTCCAGTACTTCCTGTTGGAATACACACAAACTGGTTTTGACTGGAGTGGATGGAGGAGAAGGTTGGGTGAAAGGAGGAAAGAGAGAGGGATTAGAAGTCTAATAGGGAAGAAAAGTGGAGAGGGGGCAGTGAAAAAACATGTTGGCAAGTGATGCCAAAGTGGAAGTGGTGAGAGGCAGAGGAAGGACATATATGGGTAGGTGAAATTAAGAAATGGGAAAAGAAAAGGAGTACGATTAAGTCAGAGATGTAGGACCAAATAAGAACACAAAGACAAAAACTTTAAGAAATAGTGAGGAAAAATTAGAGATTATAAATCTTTAAATATTATGAAGTTAACCTTTTCTCCTTCTCTCCTTATTTCAGCTCCATTTCTCCTTTTGCTTTCTCTTTTCTCAGGTTTTCTCATCCTCTCCTCTTCCCCTTTCTGTTCACACATCCTTTCATTCACTTCTTTCTTCTTCTTCTTTTTGTGCCTTTTCAGTCTTCCCCTTCTTGCCTTCCTGCAGCCCACTCCCTCTCAGAGCGCTGGAGGTAGACAGTAATGAGAAGAGTGACAGATTGCAGCAAGTTATCTGCTTCCTAATGCTACTTACATGGGGACAGCTTGCCATGTTCCCTCGATGGAGCGATGGAAAAAGAGGGAGCAAGGAGGGGGGGGGAAAGAGCTTACCAGCCTTCCTCTAACTTCCTCACATTTCATTCCTTCTTTTCTGCCTGTATTCTTAAGTCTTTTCAGACTTCCGTCCTGGTTAGTCTCCTTTTGTTGTACCGGAGATTGACAGGTTCATCAGATGATTGAGAGGTATACTGTATATATATATATAAGGAAAAGAAAATGATGATATTGAGGTCTCAAAAACTCATGTATCAAATATGATACACTTGGCATAACAAGGTTAAAGCTATTGTGTCATCATTTTCCTTATTATGAGAAAAAGGAATGGATTTTGAGCCTTCATATATAAGCATTTTTCTAACTCCTTAGTTGATGGTGGTACACAGAAACTGGTCAGTTTTTTTTCTGAGCAGCAAACACAATGGCATCGGTGAAGACGGCACAGCAATGGCTGTTTTTCCTAAGAACGCTGAAAAAAAGCTGGCCTCCCCAACAGGTGCTGCTGACCTACTACTTCTGCACCACAGAGAGCATTTTAATACACTGTGTTTGTGTTTGGTATCTCAGCTGCACAGCAGCTAATCAGAAAGCTCTACAGTGGGTTGTGTCAAGATTGCAGAAGATCACTGCCCTGGAGGACATTTACAGCACACACTGCCTCAGGAAAGCCATCAAGTCGCAAGGACACTGCAGACCCGTGCCACAGTCTGTGTGAACTTCTGCCGTCCAGCAAACGCTGCAGAGCCGTTCATCCACTGACTGAGGAGAAGAGAGAGTTTGATCCCAGGAGCAATAAATGCATTTAATCAGTCCATCAAGTGCAAAACTGTGTGAACTCACAATTCTAACTAAATCACTACAAACTTACACTACAGCTGTGACATTGCTTAACTTCTTTTATGAACCAGTTGCAGTATGCATGTTGTGCTTTGTTTTTGTATTATATATTTTTATTGTGGGTTAGCACTGCTGTCTCACAGCTAGAATGACGTCTAGAAGGTCTGGGTTCGACTCCACCTTGGCCCAGACCTCTTACTGTGTGGAGTTCTCCCCATCTCTGCGTGGGTTTCCTCCCACAATCCAAAGACGTGCAGTTAGTGGGGTTAGGTAAATTAGTCATTCTAAATTGCCCATAGGTGTGAATGGTTGTCTGTCTCTCTGTGTTGGCCCTGCAACAGACTGGCGACCTGTACAGGGTGCACCCTGCTTCTCGCCCTGTGTCAGCTGGGATAAGCTCAGGAAGGAAGGAGTGAGGAGTCCAATTTTGGTTAATGTTCAATTCAAAAAGCACCACCAAGAGGTCAGAAACCTCTATGTGATTTATTAATTTGTTAGTTATGAAATAGACATTCACTGCCAAACTGTTCAGGTTATGCCCTGTAAGAGCTCAACAAACTGACAGTTGGGTCTGGAATCACTTTTTTAAGAGTTCAGCCCCCAGAATTAAAGCAAAGAGTGTGTATTGCATTATAAGGGTTTCATTTCAAATTTGTTGTAATATCACATCCATCCATTTAATTATGCTTATCCAATTCAAGGTTGCAGGGGAGCTGGAGCCTATCCCAGCTGTCACAGGGCGGCAGATGGGGCACACCTTGGACAGGTTGCCAGCCTGTCACAGGGTTGACACAGAGAGATAGACAACCATTCACGCTCCCACTCACACCTATGGACAATGTAGAATCACCAATTTAACCAAAGTCACACACGTCTTTGAACTGTGGGAGGAAGGCAGAGTACCGAGGGACAACCCACACAAGCACGGGGAGAACTGCAAACTGCTTGTAATGACATAAAAAGAAAAAATATTTCTGGACTTAGCTGCATGTTAAAACCAAAGACTAGTAAACCTCAAAGAATCATATTAACGATTTATGTCTTTTTAATTCTCCTACTGTATGAAAACAATAATGATGAGTGTGTTTTGCTGGATGAAAGTGATGCCTTTCATGGTGTGGGTTTTCTGTGATTTGGAAATAAGAAAAGATAAGCTGGAGATGGTTATTCTTCTTTGTCACATTCAAAATGAATGGAACATTTTAAGAAAAGATCTTCTCAGTTCTGTGCCGATCAGTTTATGCCTTTCTAATGCTTAATGTGCTGAATGTGTTATCTTTTAATTCCACAACAGTTCATTCATTTCACATTTTGAGAACCTATTTCCACTGCATGAATCAGGTGCAGATATCACAAAGTGTGATGAATGTAGATTTACTCTGCGTACACAATGATAATGCATCCATAAAGCCAGAATAATGTTTTCCTGTCAGCGTTGATTCCGACTCCCCAGAAGTATATCAGTAGGGAAGAAGGAAACTTTTATTTGTTTATTTTATTTTAAGAGTGACCATGTTTGCACGAAGGTGATTATGATGAAATGATAAAAGTCTTAATCTTTGAATTCAGGAGTTTTCAGTCCCATTGCCACAGGTGTATAAAATCAAGCACCTAGCACCATGCAGTCTGCCTTTACAAGCATTTGTGAAAGAATGGGTCATTCTAAAGGGCTCGCTGAATTCAAGCGCCGCAGTGTAATAGGATCGCGTTGTTGCAGCAAGTCGGCTGTGGGCATTTCACCCCTCCTAGATATCCCAATGATCAATTATAAATGGTATTATTGCAAAGTGGAAGTGTTTATAGCTACTCAGCCATAAAGTGGCAGACCACGCAAAGTTACAGAGCCGAAGCAGATAGTGTGCACAGTGCGCCTGCTGACTCACTAACTGCAGTAACATGCTATGGCATTAACAGCACAAAAACCCGTGCCGTGAAGCTCATCCCTCTTTTCTCTACAATCTGAAGCTGGAAACATCAGGAGCATCTTAAAGTAAGCTCAGACTTTTCTGCATTTGTTTAAAATTTACAGATGTTAGCCCATCATCCAGTGTAAGTTAACAGCATTGGTAATGACCAAAATCATTTTTTATGTTTCTATCTCTCTATTTTTAGGCTTAAAACTTTTCTTTATCATAGAGCTTATAGTTAGGGCTGGATCAGGTGACCCTGAACCCTCCCTTAGTTATGCTGCAATAGGCCTAGGTTGCTGGGGGGTTCCCATGGTGCACTGAGTGTTTCTTTTCATTCACCTCTTTTTACCCTGTTTATACCCCACTCTGTATTTAATCATTAGTTATTATTAATCTCTGTCTCTCTTCCACAGCATGTCTTTTGTCCTGTCTCTCTCCCCTCAGCCCCAACCGGTCTCAGCAGATGACCCCCCCCCCCCCCCCCCCCCCCCCTCCCTGAGCCTGGTTCTGCTGGAGGTTTCTTCCTGTTTAAAGGGAGTTTTTCCTTCCCACTGTCACCAAGTGCTGCTCATAGGGGGTCGTTTTGACTGTTGGGTTTTCACTGTAATTACTGTAGGGTCTTTACCTACAATATAAAGCACCTTGTTGTGATTTGGTGCTATATAAATAAAATTTATTGAATGTTTCTGTAATGGTTAATCAACCAGTATGATAAAACTATTTAACCTAAATGTTTTTAATGCTAAACTATATTTATTGTTGTTATCCATGAATTTTCAAATTTCACTGTTTTCAATGGAGAAAAAAAAAAGCAAAGCATGTTATTATTATTTTTATCAAGATGTCAAATTACAGTTATTTCCTTGTGTCCCTGAACAGAAACATGAGCTTCAATGGTGGAATATTATATTTGAATAATTTCTTACTTCTCTGTCTAATTAATAACAATATAATTTTTTTGGTTAAAGTAGTTGTTGACAGATTTCTAAAATATTTGTGTTTTCTTGTTTTAATGACAGGTGTTCAAATAAATGTATCAAGTTAAATGCTGTAAAAATAATAGACAGATAAATAAAAGGAAAATATGACATCCAAATGGAGATCTTCCCAGTAATCATATGACTAATCTATCATTTACTCCACCTCCAACAGTATGACTGCATGGTTCCACTTGTCCTTGTTCCGCTCAGCAGCCACCACTCTTCCGCTTGCTATAGGCGCTGGTTAAGCCAGGATTATGTTCTCTTGTGGGCCCACACACAGACAGCTGCACTCACCACGGTCAAGTAGTTGTTGTTATATCCATTTCTTCATGACTGCTTGGAGGACATGTGTGTAGTTGGTGCAGCGTAGTGTGGTGTCCGCACAGAGAAGTCTACACAGTCAACAAGTTGGAGAGCACATCAGTGTCTGCAAAGAGCCTTCTGACAATAAAGTTTGTCATTTTGGCCAAACAGGCCATTGCTCTGAAAAGATTAACACCCATATTGGTGTTCCATCTTACAGCAGATCTATAGATTATAGTTCTACATTATAGAACTGCTGTCCAAGAAGCTGGAGTTGAGTGCAGAGACTCTTGAGAGACAGCCAGGAAGGGTTGAGTTAGCTAGTTAGCAGTGACTGACCTTTCAAAATAAATGCAGGAAATACTGATCCAGACGTCATTATTGTCTCAGAAGGCTGAAAAAAAAAGCTAAAATGACTCACCATTTTAGATGATAAAATGAGTCATTTTAGCAAGACTCATTTGTACAGGCTTGCTTTTAACTAGTGGTTTGTGTGTGTTTTATTGTGTATTATTGTTTTCTTTTAAATGCTGTAAAGCACTTTGTGATTTTATCTAGAAAAGTGCTATATAAATAAAATTTTACTTTACTTTACTTTACAAATATATTTTGGCAGTTGTAATACACCTACTGTAGGTGGCTGCTCAAGTAAAGTGTAAAACTTTATTGAGTATAATGTTTTGGCGCACCACGGAGTCGAGCTCAGCTTGCAGTCCAGGCAGATGAGCTAATCTAGGTGCTCATCCTATTCCCAAATCTCATATGTGCTATGCTATTTACTTCAGGCTGCATACGGTGGTGGCTGCTGCCTCTGCAAGCTGTTTTGCAAACCCACCTCCAACCGAGCTCTTCAATTTCATGCTTCTTCCTGACTTACCACGTCCGCTGTCACTGGTGCCTACTCCTGGTTCTAGGTCCTGCTTCAGCACTTCCTTCCTTCTGACTTTCCAGAGAGGGACACAGAGGTTCTCATCCTGCATAAATTAATTCTTTAAAGGAAACATAGTGGATTATTGTGCCTCAGAATATTATCTTCTATGTTGTCTACAATAAATATAGCAAATGTCGTGGCAGAGCTGTTATTCAAAGTAAAGTGGTAGAAATCCAGGGATAACTGCACTATCTACAATCTGTGATTGACAGATGGTTTCTGGTAAATGTAGTGCAATGAAACCAGAGCAAAACAGTAATGAGCACTTAGCAGCACACGTGGAAGGCAGAAACACACACTCCTGCCCCCCGAAAGTGAAAGAAAGACAGGAAAAAAAAAAAAGGATTATCACTTTGAGGTTACCAGTGCAAGATCCAGATTTAGTGCCTCTCTGGAGCCAGGCTCATTAAAACATGCCAGTATTGCTGTCATATGAGAAAATACCTGAGCAAGCTCAGCCTGTGACCCATTTTGTTATATGGGGGAATGTACACTAATGGACACACTATTTGACATAATACACACTGGCAGTTATACAATATTTTCTTTTTGCGTGAATGCAAACACTGCTACTCTGCAAAACAACGCAGCATCCTGTTAATCTCACATTTGCTATTTATACGTGCAAACACAAAACAGGCATTGTCATACAAATATTCACACGCTCACCCGCAGTTGATGCACAGCCGTTCTCAGTCATAGACACACACACACACACAGTCCCACAAATGCCTTGCAGTCACCCTGCCTGTTTGGTATGGCACTGCGCTGTGGTGGAAGCTGTCACCAACTAGTCTCACTGGACAATTCATTGTCACACAAAAGTCTGACTGGTTGACAGATCGACAGACAGAATTATGAGAAGCCTGCAAGACATGTTGCAAGAAAGAGAAGGAGTGGCAGAGGAGGGTGGGGGGGGGGGATGCGATTTAAAGTTAATAAAAGAGAGGACGAAACAAAGGCAAGTGGAGAAGGAGAAGAAAAAAATTCAAATAAGCATCATTTGAGTAAAATTACTCTATTCCTTCAGAAACACACCTGCCCGTGTTAATTACAGAAGTCATTAAAATCGGTCATTAAAAATACTCATTTTGAGTGCATTGGAGAAGTAATTATAGCAAATGGATGTTGACAACACTGGGACATTCATTAAGCTCTTCATATGAATGATCCATAAAAATTAAAAATGATACCAGTCACTGTCACTATTAGCCTGACACTCCCTGTTTCTCTTCTCTTTCCATCGTTTTCCCCGGAAAGCTTCTGCAGTTTTACACCGAATTTAAATGATTTTTTTTTTAATCCATTAGGGAGTGAAAACATACAGAGGACATGGGGTTATGGACACTTTGATTGCATGCTGCTGCTTATATTGACAAAAATATTAATAATTGCATACTCTGACAACGTGTTTAGCCATGTGTTAATAACTAAATGCTAATTAGGTATCATACAGCCAAAATAAGGCAATCCTACCCAGTAGAGGTGTTTTTGAGTCCAAAAGGTTCAATGAAAAAAATATCCTGTAGCCAAATATCCCATTCAAGTCTAAGTGTCTGCTATATGTGTTTGGTGGGGAGTAAATATACACATAACATATCAAAACTATTAATGACCCCAATACACACACACACACACACACACTCTCTAACGGCTTCTCGTTCTCTCTCTCTTTTACACACGCACAAGATACACAGCCACAGGGCATGAGTGGGTGTCTGGTTTAAATAAGCTGTCATAAATTTATCTGATTGAGCGACTGCCTGTCATACACGGCTCTGATTAGCTGACAGGTACTCGTTAGATATTCCTTGCTGTCCAGAGGGGGTAGTCCAACCCGGAATCATTACATGAATCCCAATCTGCTCAGCATTCCGCTTATGTATGAACGTTTGTGCATATTCCTTAAATGGAAGTGGGACATTTCCCCAGTCACTAGATACAGGTGATTTACAGCATATACTGCATACAGTAACAGCCAGTTGACCACTGAGGTATTAGGTTGTTGACTCATCTATCACTAGGTTCAAATTGATCAGGAGAGACCTAATCAATCACTGCCTAATCAGTTTAACTTTTAGCACTGCATCATGACAGGGTCAAGTACCACCACAGCCCCCCCAACACACACACACGTATACATGCACACATGCATACACTTAGCATAAAAGGGTCATCTGGGCATAGTTGACTGACACATTACAGCTGAACTATTACAGTATTAATATATTGGATGTAGTGACTGTGTGTGTGGGCGTGTGTCAGTGTCTGAATTATGATTAGTTGGTGCATGTGGTGAGAGCAAAATAGAGGTATGTGTGTCTCTGCATATTATGGATTGTTGTAGAGGGCAGGGAACTAAAAATGTGTGTGTGTGTGTGTGTGTGTGTGTGTGTGTGTGTGTGTGTGTGTGTGTGTGTGTGTGTGTGTGTGTGTGTGTGTGTGTGTGTGTGTGTGTGTATTTGTAATTACTAATGTGAATTTCTGACTTATGGTTCTCATGTGTGAGCACATAATAACTAATGCTTGCAGGGTAGATGGGCGCAGAGCAGACCAATGATTATGGAGTCATTCCTCAGCTCAAGGTTGGCAGGGTGGACACACACAAACACACAGAAACCGTTACTCTGCTGTGGTTGTCCTGCCCCACCCAAAAGTCCTCATCACTTACTACAAATGGCAAAGATGTTAAAAATACATGTTTGTATTCCTGGACTTGTCAGATGGCTTAAAGTAGTGTACTCATTTTTGTTGTTGTCTTCAGTCTAAAAGAAAACTTAATCTCCACAACAGTCATATTTATGCCTGTACCTGTCGCTTTCACATCGGTATGCAGTTACAGTAAATTCATCATAAGCTAACAAGGTAGATGTAGAAGGTTCTGCAATTTTAGAAAAAAGGGAGAACTGGGGAATTTCTGCAGATGTTAACTTTACCTTTTTTTCATATATTATAGAGTAAATATTATTTAAAGCTAGCTATAAAATATCCTGACAATTTAAGCTGTCATGTGAAGCTGTCATGTGGCCTGAATGATGATCCCACCACAATGATGATGACACTGTCCAAACTGCTTCTGTCTGCACTTGGAAACAATGGTAAACACCATTAGCATAACTGCTAGCTTTAGTAGCTAGGTCTTAGAGTAATCATATCTTTTAAAAAAGCTATTTTTTTTAAGGATTTATTTTAAGCCACTGCATGTACATTATCTTATTCAAGACTTATATTTCCTATGTAACCGTAACATGTTATAGTTACTGTTCAGTTTTCTTATTTGGGGGGTAAGAGGTGGGCACACTGCTGGGGATAACTAACAATGACTCAAGAAGAGGTTAAACTTATACCAAAGAGAACAGCAATAACCAAAATGAAACAGGAAGAGAGACACACCTGAACGGGGAGACAAGATTATGTTGACACAAAAAACAAAAAGACAAACAGACAAACGCAGAGACGAGACTGAAGGATGGGAACGCAAAAGGGAACTAACAAACCTAATGTCATCTAAAGCTAAACTAAGAGCTAAAGCGCGGATAACCAAAACTCATAAGAACAAGGAAATACAAAGTAACACCATTAACAGAAAGCTAGAAATAATACAGAGCTTGAATATGAATAACCATGAACTCACCGAAATCTCAAAACGCCTGGGTCCAGGACCTGGGGACCATGACAGTATGTTGTTTTGTTGACAGTCTTAGCTGGTCACACAGAACACACACACACACACACACACACACACACACACACACACACACACACACACACAGACACACAGATCAGTAGTTAGTAAAGGTCATCAGGATCCTCTGAGGATTGTGGTTAAGTCTGTGTTTATCCTATTTGCAGCCAAGCATAGAGGACAATGAAGAAATAGTTTACCTTCTAGCTCTCATTACCAAGTGTGTGTGTGTGTGTGTGTGTGTGTGTGTGTGTGTGTGTAGGAGTGTAATTTTCAAACAAAAACAATTAAATAAATGATGAAAAATTAAAAATGGTTAGTTTTTTTTGCATTTTTTTGTTCTTTACGTTGTTCTACCATTAAGGTTAATCTTGTTTGTTGATTTTATATATATTTATATTCTTTTCTTAATAGTGTGAATTATTATATTTTTACTTATATTTATAATAACTGCGGCTGCTGTTACACCCAAATTTCCCCTCTGTGGGACAATAAAGGCTGTTTCTTCTTCTTCTTCTTCTTACGAGCCTTTTAAAACACATTACATAATCTGAATAGGTAACTATATTACTTGTGCAGAGTGATGTTTGTAATTTACTCTTTGTATTTATTTTTGTGTGTGTATTTATTTCCACATAATATTCATTATATCATCATACTATGATCAAATAAAATGAGATGGGTGTTGGAACCTCCTGCATTTTGTTGAACTTGTTGACTGTGTTTATTTTTTTGCTCAGTTTTGGTCACCTACAGTGCAGCCTCGTGTTCACAGACCACTGTGTGTCTGTAGTTATCTAACTTTCAGTCCTGTACAGGGAGGACTTTTTGTAGAAAAGATGACTGTGTGAAGGCTTGATTTTGTGTGTGTGTGTGTGTGCACGCGTACACTCTGTGGGTATTACCAGACAATTACTTTTGTCATTTTTCAGCAGACTGCATATATCAAATCCTGTGCAGTGACCTTAACTGTCACCTGCCCACACACACAAATAGACACACACATGCTTGAACACAGACACACACGCATGCATTATAAATTAATCACTATATCCAGGTTCTTGTTAGTGTAGTGACCTAAGTCAGTATCGGTGTACCCTATCATTTGTGTGCGTGAGTGAGTATGTGAGTAAGCAAGTGTAAGTTATATTAGATGTTTAAATATTCATTGGGCTTTCCTCAAGGCCTCACAGGCAGAAGGGAAATGGTCAACCCACTATAGCACAGTGGTTAAAGCTGCAAATAGTGTATATGGATTCTAATCCAGGATTTTAAACTATTCATAGAAAAATCGTCTGTGTTGAGCCACATTTTTGTTCTATTTACTGTTGTGTGAATGTTGTAATTGTGTTCCCAGCTTACTGGAAGAAATACTGCACTAGAAATGAACAGGGTTCTCTTCTGGGGACAATGTCAACAAAACTTTGTCTTCATCAGTCATACTTAGACTAAAATATTTCAGTCAGTATCAGGTGATGTATTGACTGACCATAGAGACTGACACACACACACACACACACACACACACACACACACACACACACACACACACACACACACACACACACACACACACACACACACACACACAAAAAATGCTGCGGGATGTTTAATCTTGCCTTGAGGGTCATCACTTAATCTGGACATAATAACAAAGGAACCCTGTTTCAGTCCACAGAGTCACTGGCAGCCAAGAGCTGGATTTTCTGAATCATTTAGCTTCTCCTTTTATCCTCTCTAGCCTTTCTGTGACTCACTGATTCCTTATGTTTGTAAAATAAGGAAAAGGAAAATGAATTAACCATGCAATACAAAGTAAGAAGATCTCTGATTGTGCCACAGACTGACAATGTTTTATAAGCATCAACAACACAACAAATCTCTTACTGTTATGATCCCCTGGAGGGGGGGGCTTTGGTTTTTTGGTTGTATTTTCTTTGCTTTTGTGTTCTTGTTCCGCCTGTATGTTTGTCTGTGGGTGTGTCGTGTGGAGCCTTGCCTGGTGCAGAGGCAGGCGTGTCTCGGGGACTCCACCCGCGGGTCCAATGCTCACCTTAGACATTCACTGCAGGAATGTCTTAAAGACATTAAGGCCTGGATGACCTCTAATTTCCTGGTTAGACACCATGTTTCTAAGAGTCTAACCAGATACTTACTCTGGATGGCATTACTTTGGCCTCCAGTAACACTGTGAGAAATCTTGGAGTCATTTTTGACCAGGATATGTCCTTCAATGCACATAATAAACAAATATGTAGGACCGCTTTTTGCATTTGCGCAATATTTCTAAAATTAGAAACATCCTTTCTCAGAGTGATGCTGAAAAGCTAATTCATGCATTTATTACTTCTAGGCTGGACTATTGTAATTCGTTATTATCAGGCTGTCCTAAAAGCTCCCTGAAAAGCCTTCAGCTGATCCAAAATTCTGCAGCTAGAGTACTGACAGGGACTAGAAAGAGAGAGCAGATTTCTCCCATATTGGCTTCTCTTCATTGGCTCCCTGTTAAATCTAGAATAGAATTTAAAATCCTTCTCCTCACATACAAGGTCTTGAATAATCAGGCCCCATCTTATCTCAAAGACCTCACAGTACCATAGCACCCCAACAGAGCACTTCGCTCTCAGACTGCTGGCTTACTTGTGGTTCCTAGGATACTTAAGAGTAGAATGGGAGGCAGAGCCTTCAGCTTTCAGGCCCCTCTTCTGTGGAACCAGCTCCCAGCTTGGATTCGGGAGACAGACACCCTCTCTATTTTTAAGATTAGGCTTAAAACTTTCCTTTATGATAAAGCTTATAGTTAGGGCTGGATCAGGTGACCCTGAACCATCCCTTAGTTATGCTGTTATACATGTAGGCCTAGTCTGCTGGGGGGTTCACATAATGCACTGTTTCTCATTCACCTTATTTACTTTGTTTATACTCCACTCTGCATTTAATCATTAATTGATGTTAATCTCTGGCTCTCTTCCACAGCATGTCTTTCTCTCCCCTCAGCCCAACCGGTCGCGGCAGATGACCCCCCCTCCCTGAGCCTGGTTCTGCTGGAGGTTTCTTCCTGTTTAAAGGGAGTTTTTCCTTCCCACTGTCACCAAGTGCTGCTCATAGGGGGTCGTTTTGACTGTTGGGTTTTCTCTGTATTATTGTAGGGTCTTTACCCACAATACAAAGCGCCTTGAGGCGACTGTTTGTTGTGATTTGGCGCTATATAAATAAAATTGAATTGAATTGAATTGAATTGAACCTGTGGCTGATCTTTCATCACTCACCTGCTTTTCATGTGCACTGATGAAGCGTAGCTATGAGCCGGTGGAAACTTTCAGTCATCGTCAGATTGTTGCATCAGCCAGTCTTTTGCGCTGGGAAATCCCTTTTAGAATTGGTGCATTTAATGTGTGTGTGTGTGTGTGTGTGTGTGTGTGTGTGTGTGTGTGTGTGTGTGTGTGTGTGTGTGTGTGTGTGTGTGTGTGTGTGTGGGACGCCCACAGAGATGCCGCAGCCTCCAGCAGCCATTGAGTCTCTGCAGCTTTGTTTTTGTTCACGTACTTTTGGAATAAACTCTGTAAAGACTTTATTTCTGTGTTCAGCGTTTGAGTCCTCACCCGCAAACCATGACACTTACGAGCTTACGAAATAGAGAGAAAAACTTTCAAGAAGGTCTGTATTAAGGCAACTTACTTTCTCCAAGTGTTTGTTTTGTTTTTTTTTACATGAGGCTTTTATTTTGGCGAACTTCCTGCTGGGGCACAAGTGTTTTTAATTTACGGAAGCAAAATTAGGTGCAACCCTGCAATTTAAGGCTTTGATAGTTTAATAAGGTGATGTGGAAATAAGGTACTGTGTGATTTGACTTGTTTTATGTCCTTGTGCGGTGAAATAGAGTCCATGTATCAGTGACATGGCTAATTTTTTTTTTTACTCTGGTGATAGTTGTGCCAATGTTAGCTTGAGTACATCCCAATAATGCTAGCCTTCGTCACCTCAAGGAACTTTGTACTGTAAGATAACAGCAGCATTTACACACCTCCCGCAACCTTGCAATAGTGGGAAGGAAAAAACTCATTTTTTAATAGGAAAAAAATCTCAGGGAGGAGCAGCCCGCTGCCTCTCACTGAGGGCAACTCCAGACTGGAACAGAGTCGAGTCCCTTTCTAGGAGACTGGTTCCAGAGCACAGGCCGTGCGACTATATCCGACTATATCTAGCTGCTGTATCTCAGCCTCACACACTACCTCAGGCTCCTTCCCCACCAGAGAAGTGACGTTCCAGGTCCCAGTAGCCAGCCTCAATAGCTGGGCCTCGGTCCACCAGGGCCTCAACAGCGTTGCTGTCATGGTCAAGTCTCTCTTCACCACAGCAGACCAGTACGGTGTGTGCATCACTGCCAGCGCTGCACCAATACATCTGTCAATCTTGCTCATGTATCAGCTTCTATAGGAAACTAAATGGAAAACTTTGATTTAGCATCATGCTATTTCTTCTCTGGATAATTCCCCTCATGCCCCCAATGCATATTCTCAGACTTTGTATTCAACTGTATACATTTTTTTTATTATAATTTTTAATAATAAAAAATTTAAAAATGAAAAAAAAATATATATATAATATTAAAAAAAAAAAAAAATATATATATATATATATATATATATATATATATATATATATATATATATATATACATGTATGTATATATATAAAACATTTTTTTTTTTAAACTTTTATTCTGCCTAGTGTCCTGCTAGAAACTAATACACCATTTGCCACTTGGCTTTAACCTGCCCCAGTCCAAGCTGGAGGTCATTCTGTTGGATGAAACCAACAGAACAACATCAAACCCCAAACCCAGCAAACAGACCACCGAGCTCCTTCAACACCAGAGAAGTGATAGGCCATTCATGTCTAACCAGTTTTGGCACCTGGAGATTGGCGTGTCAGGTCCTCTGCCCTCAACTGCCCCTACAGCGCCTCCTGTGGATGGTGTGTCCACATGAGGGTGGCCACGTGTGCCTCTTTCAGACTGGGCCTGGTCGGGCCCAATGGGTCAATGCTTGTTTGCCCTGTCCTGAGCAGATTAACTTGGTCCCTTGGTCTTGGGGTCATCATAGGGGTCTTCTGAATCATTCCAAGTCTGGAACATCTCCTAGGACCATTTTGCCTTGTGAGACCCTGCCAGGGGGCGAATTGCCCTGACAGCATTGATCTTAGGGTCATTTGGGCACACAAACCCTTCCACCACTTTGAGATGGCGATCCCCTTTGTGGATCACCACCTCATCCATCCATGGATGGATGGATGGATAATGCTTGGATCCTAGCATTACTAGAAATACTAGATTTATGACAAAAACCAAGTTAAATGCAAATAAAACAAGTCTATATTGTATTCATCCCTGAGTGTCTCATGTGAATCCAGTGCCATTACAGTGAAAACAAAATAGTGGCCTTTTATCTTTTTCTTTTTAAAATATGCATGAATAACTTTTCCCTTCGAACCTAATTAAATGCTCGAATGTGCCGAAAGCTTGTTTAAGGTCACATCTGTTTGCATGTTTTAGATGCACCGTTTGTCAAAATAAACCCAACCAAAGAGAAAAACGATTGTTATTAAGAGAGAGCTATTATCACATCCAAGGCCTTAGAGAGATGCAACGTGCCATTTAAAGGACAAAACAGAATAACTCACCACAAATGATAGACTGTGAGGCAGCACAATTACAACGTCTCCAGGAAGACATGCGGTGTGTTTGCATCCAGAAAATGTGTGTGCAAGGAGCAGGTTTGGGTTTTTTCTTTAATTCTAGAGAGTATTGGAGAAGAAGGAAAAGGAATCAGGTTTTAAACATATTTAGATTTTAGAATGAAAACACGGAAGTTACTTAAAAAGATGTCATAGTGATACAAAAATCAGATGAAAAGAGATAAAAGAGAAACTTGAAGGTCAACACGGATAATTATTGTTTCTCTACTTAAAAGACTAAAGTTAATACTGTCAGGGTGTTGTGTGAAGAACATTTACCACTGGACGCTAACTCGATAATATGGAGATGTAGAATATCTGCAATTACGCTCCCAGCAAGGCACTCAGAGGGGAGTCTGGCTGTGCCAATCAGCAGAAGTTACAAAATTGGATTTAGAGAGCAGGTACACAAGGCAGATTAAAACTGTTTCAGGAGTTTAGCTGCATCACCCCATATAGCATGGCTGATCATCTCAACAAGGGGGTGACATAGCCTGAAGTTATAGAATTACACTTGCAATTTCAAGGTTTTTATAGATCTAAGTATCTGCTTCGAGCATTTCTTTTTACTGAATTGGATTTATACATTAAAGAGTTTCTGCAGTGCTGAGATCTGCAAGGTGATTCAGTTGGTTTTCATTACCATCCACTGAATTGAAACACTAGTACTTCAGGTATTGTTATTTACAAATCCATAATATTTGTAGATGCTGGTGCTTTAATAGACTCCAGGTGCAAAAAAGTAACTAAAACTTATGCCAAGCTGTTAATGCAGACCTTTGTCAGTACTAAGGAATCGAGCCTGTTTCTGTATTTTAATATACAGTGTGTGTCATCCTTTGACAACACAATGAGGAGCCCATGGATCACCCGGTACCACACTCAGTGTGTGTGTGTCTGTCTGCCTTTTTCTTTCTTTCTTTCTTTCTTTCTTTCTTTCTTTCTTTCTTTCTTTCTTTCTTTCTTTCTTTCGTTCTTTCTTTCTTTCTTTCGTTCGTTCGTTCGTTCGTTCTGTATATTGTTTGTGGGGATTTGAAGAATCCCACTAACCTTTTGGAGCTTTGTGCTTTCTAACCTGTGGTCTTAGAGATGTTCAAGGTTTTGATCATTTTCACAGCCTTTGGTGCATTTATCAATATGTCAGACTATTTTGAAAAATTTGCATGCTGATGAGCTCTGAGTGTTGGGTTTTGATTCGTGATCTATAAATTTTCTCTGTTTTTTTTTTTTTCTATCTTTGGGCTACTATGTGCACGTGACTTTACCTTTGCCATAAACTGAACACGGGGAAATGTCACCTTAAATGGACGTAAACAATAATAAGAATAAGTTCGGGTGCTCTGACTGAGGTTTGCTGCTCCTTATGAAGCAACTTTTTCAGCAACTTTGAAATAGTGTGCATGTCAATACAATCATGTAATGCTGTATCAGTCTAGGCACAAAACCAGTCAGACATTAAGATGTCTAAGAAAAATCTCTCTGTTATATCCTTCCACAATAAAAACAAATAAATAAATAAAAGATGTTTTGGCACAATAGTTGTCCACATGTTAAAAATACTGGAGGGTAGTTCAGGATTTATATTAACTTTGACCCCTTTAACCTTTATGGTCCTGCAGATTATGTCAGTTTGTGGCGACAGGCTCGAGCAAACTCAGAAGTTTTAACTTTCCGTAAAGAGCATGTTATTGTTAGGTTGCCATCAGCAGTTTACATTCATGCTTCCAACACCACTGAATTTCTGTGTTACCGTCTACTGTGCTTTTAGGTGCTTGCTTGCATGTTTCAGAAGTAACTGACCTGGTTTACCATAATAAAAAAAAAACGCTCACCGTCTCATAGCTACCACTCATCACCGGCACAGCGTGAGCGCTTCCTGGTATACTTTGTTTTCCCCAATCCCATTGGAGCATTACAGCTGAATGCCTCCTGCTTTGCCTGCGTGGTTATCAAGCAAAAGCCATATTGACAGGGCAAACATCAAACACTGTTTTTCTCTTGGCCTATTTACTCACTGACAACAGAAGGGAAGTACTTCACAAGTTTTTATCCCTGTGTCAAGTCCATCTGTCTTTCAAAGTATATCTGTCAACACAGTGTAAATGTAAGCAACCCCTTATCTTTCTTCTACTTTTTAGGGCATTTTGAATGTGATCAGTATGCTGGTAGGGTGGTGACTGAAGGCTGAGTGGCATGCATGTGTAATGTAGCAGAGGGAAATTGTACATATTTTAGTTATTTTGCAGCACAATTTCCTGGACTGACTGAAAATGACATCTGAACAGTACAAGCCTTAAAGAGTGGAGGGCCCAGCCATTAGTAGATGCAGACATCTGACACCTGTGACTTATTATTTCCATTAAACAGCAAAGTAAATATATGCATTTAATAATATTGATTCTCCCAAAGAACCATATATATATATATATATATATATATATATATATATATATATATATATATATATATATATATATATATATATATACTGAGATAAACTTAAGAGTGGATAATTTACATATTTAAATGTTTAAATATTTGATTCAACCTTGTGGCTTCTACCAGCGCCTCATTTACTGTTCTAGCTTCTGATTGGTTAGATCAATCACATGTCAGACAAAAATCCAGGAAGTGGTATTGTAGAGCTCATGAAAGTGTGGGTATCCAAGTCCATTCATGGTCATGCTGTTCTTCTCTTTCTTCTTCAGAAGGACCCATTAAGCCTACACATTTGTGCATAAGGTCCTTCCACCACTGCTGAAAGCAAGGAAAGAGTCAGGAGGCTAACTCAAGGTAAGAAAGGGGCTTGTTAGCCTCTCCTTTAAAACTTTGCTATTATCTCTGTTTTACATTTAATGATCAATGCAAATGAGTGAGGGGGGAGAGCCACGTGTTGATTTCTTTATCTCCCACCCTCTTTTAATTCAAGGGTCATTGGCGTTCAGTTAAAATATGATTTGCGATTATTTTAGTGTCTGCTGCTGAAAATGTTTCTGTATCTGAAGTTTGCATGTTTCCTGCTTTAAGGGAAAGTTGCTTGCAAAAGATTTTGTTGGTGTTGCCATTTAAAGACTTAAATTGAGGAAACCAGATTAAGACACTGACCTCTGTAATGTGTGAATCTGCCTGGGGACATGTTTTCTACATCTTCCACCATCTTCCTCTCACCAATGTCGTATTGCCTCTGCTGTGGTGCAATTTAAGGGTTAAAGGAGACGGTTATGTTGCTAGTTTATATGAAGTCATGTTTTCAGTCAGATTTCAAGTTTGGATACATGTTCTTAGGGGCTGGATTTCTATGTTAACTTGAGGAATGCTTTATTGGGTCAGCTCTTAACCCCACAAAAGCCAGACTGCTTACACTTGTGTTCATGAGGCTGGTAAATAGGCATGTTTTGTTACTCACTCATACTAGTACAAATATTGACAACTTAATGCCACTTTTGAGCCTTCTGAGGCCCACGATCTCCCTCTGCCTTCTCTGATAACTGGCCTCTTTTTTACTTATAGTAGAGTTTCCACAATTACTCAGGCTTTTCCAGTGTGCACCATTTCAGTTGCCTCCATTAATTTCCCAGAAGATTTGTCACCTGAATGACAGACAAAATTGCACAGTAAACAGTAGGAGAACAATTTAAACACTGTTTGTTTGTTCCATTGCCACTACACGTGGAATTAATATTTAGTGAGGCATGATAAGTTGAAAGTTTTACCACCTTATAATATCTCAAGTGGGGATAGTAGGGGAGCTGTTGGAGTGTTTGTGACTTGTTTTATTCTTCAGATTGAAAAGGTTTGACCCTGGAGCTCATTAACACTAACAGTGATCTCCTGCATTATTATTGGCACATGCAATCAGATAATTTGCATTCTGAAGAGTCAGAAGTTGGTTTCCATGTTGTGTATAAAGCAAACTTATACTTTCCACTTTATTCTTAATACTGAAGTGTACAAAAAAAAGATAAATTTTTTAATGTAAATTTACATTTTATTGACACTAACATTTCTGTTAAATAATGCCAGAGTCAGGACCACTGCCATGTTTCTGATGTACTTGTGTAGCCTCAGTATTACCCACAGATCTGATCTGATCTGTTGACTGACAGACTGGCAAATGCCATCTGTCTTCTCTATCACTCAATCAGTTACACTCTCTTAAACACGCGCATTCACACAAGGAAAGATTTAAGCACAGACAGAGATATCTGTTGTTGACACAAGCAAAATTAAAGCCTCTGCAGCCCTCATCAGCTTTGGAGAATTTAGGCCTGATGCCAGCGTGTTATCCTACCTTCACCAGAAAATCTAAGATAAATATTTGATGTCTGATAGACTTTTATTTTTTGTCCTGTTTCAGATCTTTGATTCTTTTACTGCTCTATTTTTTTTTTCTTCTGACTGAAATGCTAAACTTTGTATTGATCTTGAGCTCATAAGCTCCAGTCATCATTTTTCTGCATCTTGGCTTCGTGAGAATGGCATGTACAGCAGTATGTTACTGTAGTGACAGTCTCCAAGGGTATGGCAGTGACAGCTTCACAGTGTCACCTTGGTGATGGTTGCTTAATGATGGAGGAGGTTGGTAAGTGGAGTGGACGTGTGATACTGACGCAGCAGGGAGTGAAGCGCGGGATGCCGGTGTCCTGCCAGCTGTCTTCCAACCTTCTAATGCCAGGTGAAAAACTCCTATCTCTTATCATTATGTCCTGCACAAGTCAAAAGCATTTTTGCAGCAGTTCCCTTTTTGCTCAGTTTTTGGGGAAACGTTGCTGTTCAATAAAGCTATTCAAAGGCCCACAGTTATCCCTAAAAGGACTTATGATGATTGCAGCTGCCTCAGTATATTTTCTTTTAATTAAAATTAACATTAGCTGCTACCTTTTTGTTATCCTAAAAAAGTGTTTATTATTTTACGCTCCTCTTCATAGATGTGAATTTCCTATAGTTTTTTTTTTTTTTGGTGACTTACTAATTTTATTTTTTTTGTTTGTCAGTGTTTGACAGTGATCTGATCTTTTATGTGCATGTGCGATCTCGTCATTTAGAGCTGCCAAATTCACCCAAAAACCAAACCTGTTTAAAACTGCTGCATGTTCCACCAGTTTTCTACCAACTACCATCTCTAGCAAAGCTTTAAGCTTTATGGTTTCATATTTTACACTGAAATAAATGGTAGCTGTAGTTGGTGGCTCATCCTAGGTTTAATAAAAGCACCCGAGCCTTTGAAATATGTATGTATACAGAAAAGGCAAGACTGGAACTTTACAGCACTGAACACCAAAAATACCTCCATCCATCTGATTCTAAATCACTGAAAGAGAAGAATGTTGATTAGAAATAATCTGGCAGCGCAGTGGTGCAGTTGTAGCACTGTCACCTCACAGCAAGAGGGCTGTGGGTTCGAATCCACCGACCGGCTGGGGCCTTTCTGTGTGGAGTTTACCTGTTTGTCCTGGCTGGGTGGGTTTGTGTGTGGGTTTTCACTGGGTGCTCTCACTTCCTCCCACAATCCAAAGAAACACACATTAGGTTTATAAGTGATTCTAAATTCTCCATGAGTATGAATGGTTTCTGTCTTTGTGTTAACTTCTCCACCACCTTTTGCCCTATGACAGACGGGATAGGCCAACCACACCCCTGAACTGGGTAAGCGTAAGAAGATGGATGGATAATAGAAATCTTTAGGAGAATTCTGTGACTGCAGTGACTGTGCTCAACCTTTTTGTAACCTTATTGTAACATATAGTGATTTGTTAAAGTGCTGTCATGGGATGAGACTGAATGCAGCTAAGCAGATGGACTGAGATTATATGAACCTGTAATAACTTCACACAGGTTAAGTATAAGTATAGCTTGATGGGGAGATGATTAGGCTGTTTATTCTATACACGTTTTTATGTCCAGGTTATATCAGAATTAAGGTCACGGCTGTCATCCACTTATTTAGGTTGCTACTTAAAATCTCTGCATGACCAAAAATGTCAAGCGGTGAGAGTTGCTCCTAGAAAGACTTTGGGTAAATCGAATGAACACGTGGATCCAATATTCTCTCTCGCAACAACAGTTTTGCCTGAAAAATGTGTAACAGTTTAGCTTTGTTTTAAAAAAAAATGCATTTTTAAACTTAACAAAAAACTCCAGAAATGTCCTTAAATCATTTCTAATCTGAGGGTTTATTTTTCTTCTACATTTTTTCTTTTTGAAAGAAAATTAAATGTGTTTTAGAGTGCTGTCAGTACTTTAGCACATCCTTCAGTCTGCAGCAGTTTTTATCAGTCCAGTTGTTTGGATAAATCCCTCCATCTGCCTTTCCATCTATTTTTTTTCCTTTCATCCATCCATCTCCTACCTGGAGTCACTTTTGTGTTGCAGTGAGCCGATTGTGTTGTTGCTAATCACTCTCTTTCAGCTTCACCTCCAGCAACGATTAATGGGTTTCATTTTCGCTCATTTGGAGTCACACCTGTGACCAATGAGAGTAAAGTAAGGACTAATTATATCCATATTTGAAGTGTGTATGTGTATGAGAGGGGGGAGATAAAACACAGCAAAGTTATAATAAATCTAACTTTACTTGATCTGTGTGTGTGTGTGTGTGTGTGTGTGTGTGTGTGTGTGTGTGTGTGTGTGTGTGTGTGTGTGTGTGTGTGTGTGTGTGTGTTGTGTATGACTCCCATCTGAGGTTGAAGTAATTACACTGTTGCTGCAAGTGAACTTGGTGTGTGTGAAATGCAGAGAGATGTGAGACGGGGGTTGTGGGGAGAATCACGCTCCTGTGCCCAGTGGTATACCTAATCACTCAGATGTATCATACGAGGTCTGCATGTGTGTGCATAATTACTTGATACATCACCTGAACTAGCTGTCAGGAGCTACCTCTCTGCTCCAGCAGAGCCTTTGTGCTGTGCATGTGTGTCTCTGTGTGTACACATGCGAGCTGACTTACATATGCGGGAGAGATAAGGTGCATGTGTGTGCAAGATTAGGCCTGCTTGAAACTATGGTGGTTTTTGTGTATCAGTGTGTGTGTGTAAACTGTATGCATAAATCCTCTGATGTAAGCTGTGTGTTGGCTTTGTGAGCACTTTGTGTCTGCTGCCTGTGAAACGCACGATATAAATAACACTATGTAACACGATTTTTGTCTTTGACAAGCAAGTGTTATTTTCTAACTCTTTTTATTGCTTTTGTGCATTTTAGAATGATTTTTTTGCCCCAAAATAGCTATTATGTTATTAGTTATTATAGTTATTTTTTCTTTTAATTGAACATTTTTACCATTTTTGAGGCAATTTTTGAAGAGAAAACAGCTTGAAGAAAGGTTAAAATCTAAATGAAAACCACTATTAACTAACATTATATGGGAAAATGGCAAATTTGTAGCATCATTGTCCGAACCATAAAAGCAAAGTTTTGGGATCAAAAATATATTTTTTGTTTACATGTATGTACAGAACTAGAAAAACGTAGTTTAAACCTGAAGACGAGACTAAAGTGGAAATTTGTTACTCTCACTTTGTATTAACTAATGGTTTGTGTTAATGCAAAATACTATTTTGGCATTAAAAAAACTAATTTTGGGGGGGTTACTAAAAGGGTCAATTTTGCAACTGAAAGATGTGTACATGGTTACATTTTTATTTGTATGAGATTCCCTTTCAGAGTGAATCCATCAAACGTCATGTACTGAGGTTTGCAGCAGGCAATTGACTGCAAATTGTGTCAAATTTAACACTAAAAATCATTATAGTTTATGCTAGGAGCATTAAGTTATGTAGACTGGCAGTGGGAGAAGTTATCAGAACTAGTGTGAGACTGACATAGGTGGATGGCTCAAAGTTGTGAGCTCACCTCAAATGTTTAACACCAAGGTCTGCATATCAGTAGTTCTAGTATTTTGATGGAGGAGAGCAGAACTTCACTGAACAGAAAATTAATGTGGAGCATATTAATGCAACACTCTTAATGCAACACACATCCTTATGTTTCCTTTTTTTTTTTTAAAAAAAAAGGTCTCTAATAGTGAAAAGTGATAGCCAAACAACATAGATATAAAAAATTTGCATGGATTTCACACACATTCACACATTCACACATTCACATTCAGGACATTCACCCCCATATCTGTGTCAGTTATTGCTTCCGAGTGCAGTCACGAAATATAGCACATGTTCATAACAATATTTATTACTGAAGACCAAAAGAACCAAGTCTCATTTTGGCCACATAGCATTTGCATACGCTGCTCCAAATGACTGCAACTTGTTACAGAGAACACTGAAACTGACTACTCTCATCTGAGGATCCACCTTTAAAGAGACAGATAAAAAATGTTCTTAAGGATGTTTGTAGTTGTTTTATGTAATGTGGCTAGATTCATTTTATGATTGTTATTGTTGTACACTGTCTTGTAATTTTACTGTTACTGTTTTCTTTTACTTTTTAATTCTTTTATTCCTTTCCCCTTTTGCCAGGCCACAGTTGTAAATAAGAATTTGTTCTTAATCTGTTCGCCTGGTTTAAATAACAGTTTAAATAAATTAAAAAAAAAACAAAACACATGTGGCATTGTGTGAGCAGATCTTGTTACTCCAGCAGCTAAAATGGATTTACTTTTTGTATCTTTCTCTTTATCGCTGTATTTGCTTCCTCACCTTTTTAATTTCTCTTCTCCTTTTTCTCCTTTTTCTCGTTCTTGCTCCTTAGTTTTCTCTTTTGTTTTTTCCTCTCTGGTTTTGTTCCATCTTTTCTGTACTAGTTTCTTTTGTGAAAAGTATCTATATTATTGAAAAATATTTATTTTCCCTCTTTTTTTTTTTTTTTCTTCCCCCACTGCTTTTGCTTTATAACCCTTATCTGCCCTCTTTGCTTCCTGGCCTGTCTTCCTCTTTGTCTTTGATCATTTGATGTTCTGGGCTTGGCTCTCAGTTCAGCCTCCTTTTTTTTGTACAACCTTGTAATAAATATTTGATTTCTCTTCTTTGATCAGTCTGGGTAGATTCTAATAGGCAAGTGGAATTCGGGCATCTTGTACAGAGGCAGTATTTATTTACACTGTTGCTGTATCCAAACAATTACTTGTAGCAGGAACATGCTGATGTAATTTAAGTTCAGTATTTTACAGATCTAGAAGCAACTCTCTAGCTTTACTATATTCAGAGTCTAATTTAGTTTATTCACATTTGTGTTGCTGAAGTATGTTGTCATATCAATACTCCTGCTTGGTGTTTAAGCCTGCTTTTGATTTATGACCGTTCTCATAAAGTAAGGACAACATGCTCATTCAAGTGTTAGGAAAAAAAAATGTGACTTCAACTTCAGCTAACGTGGCGAGGCTTGTCTTGGTGGGATGATATGTCTCACTTTGGAATCAGATTTCATTCAGGTATATAGTTCATCAAATACTCTCACCATCTCAGGAATGCACATTGAAAAGCTGATTTTTCCACAAAGTGAAAATGCATCTCTTAGGACACATTTTTGTAAAACATTTGTTGAAAAGTCTGGCATCTTGGCCTTCATAATTAAATTATGAAGACCAATGCAGGGCAGAAATGACTATTCTTAGTCATACTTTAATAAGTTGCTGTTCTTGCGCATGTTACCTCCCACCAACAGGAGGTGCTATTGTTTTGGTGTTTATTTTATGGGTGTCATAATAGCCAATAGGAATGATGGAAGTCAGGGGTCATCAACTGCATTTGTTTCGGCAGACACTGTGAGACACTCTCGTAAAGTAAAATAAAATTAATATTGTATCCTAAGTAATGAATATAGGAACATATATTTTGTTGTCTTACAGAAAGCATTGTCTGTAAGTAAGAGGGCTGGGCGATATGGACCAAAAATAATATCTGAGAAATTGCTCAAAAATAAACTATTGGCATATTTAAATAATGCTTCTCAAATAAATTAATGCTTTTTTCCTCCATAACAAAAGACTCACAGCTGTGCTATTAAAATGTAAATAGAAAAGATACAGAGCAAAAACAGCAAAAGGCTGACTGATTCTTTAATCAGTCAGCCAATAGGTGAACATCCAGGGAGTGGACATTGAGATAGTGGACTCTTATAAGTACCTGGGTGTTCACCTAAACAATAAACTGGACTGGACTCATAACACTGATGCGCTCTACAGGAAGGGTCAGAGCAGACTCTACCTGCTGAGAAGGCTGAGGTCTTTTGGAGTGCAGGGGACACTCCTGAAGACCTTCTATGACTCTGTGGTGGCATCAGCCATCTTCTATGCAGCAGTATGTTGGAGCAGCAGCTTGTCTACAGCTGAGAGGAAGAGGATAGACAAGCTCATCAGGAAAGCCAGCTCTGTCCTAGGATGTCCTCTCGACTCAGTGCAGGTGGTGGGAGACAGAAGGACTCTGACCAAAATAACATCACTGATGGACAAGGTCTCCCATCCCATGCATGAAACTGTTGCTGAGCTGGAGAGCTCCTTCAGTGACAGACTGCTGCATCCTAAATGCACAAAGGAGCGTTACCGCAGATCCTTCCTCCCAGCAGCTGTAAGACTTTATAACCATCACTGCTCCCAACAAAAACCACAATAGCCTACACAATGTAGGATAATATATAATATACTGTAAATAGTCCGGCCTGTTAAGGTTCAATACACAGGCACATCATGTACATTGTATATAGTGTTATTATTAGTAGTAGTAGTATTAAGGTTAATATTGTTTGTTGATTTTATATATATTCTTTTCTTAATAGTGTGAATTATTATATCTTTATTTATATTTATAATAACTGCGGCTGCTGTTACACCCAAATTTCCCCTCTGTGGGACAATAAAGGCTGTTTCTTCTTCTTCTTCTTCTTCTTCTTCTTCTTAAAAAGCCAGTCTGCAGTGAAGTAGACTTCACCAAAGTGCTTCCTCCTGTGTGTACTCCTGTACATCTAGTACTCTGTGCAAATAACAAAACATGTAAACAGACTGAACAAAATTCCATCCTTCAGTCAGCAGGATTATAGCAGCTCAGTAAATCCACAGACATATGCGCTGACGTATCACAGCAAGGGGCCCACCCGCTCAATGCCACGTCTACATATCCACCGGCTGCATCACGGAGGACACGACAAAGACCCACTTTCGCTATTAAGGTCATGTGACTTACGGTACAACCCAACTTCTGCTGTGGAGTTGCGGTATGGCGGCGCCCTCTCGCCTGCAACTCTTGTCTGAAAAGCCGCTAAATCTAGCAACAAAGTCGCTAAGTTGTCCCAGCACAGCAGTGTGAAGCTGTGCTGGGACAAGAGAAAGGTGATCTGGTGGATCTACAAGCATGATTGGAACGACTATACGAATACCTTTATTAGTCCCACAATGGGGAAATTACAGTTAACAGAACACCCATCCAAGAGAAATACAAACACAGAAACAAACAGGGGGGACAGGTGTCTGAGGTCGGGCAGCTGTTTTGCCGGCGCTACCTTTAGCAGGAACACAGAAAGAGATACACTGGGATAGGTAGGTTAAAAAAAAATCATCTCGTATTGTGTTCATTATGAACACCTTATGAGGTTCCAAAAAACACCTCAGCAAAGCAGCAGCACATTTAAAGCCTGGAGAGCACTAGGGTGGGTAGGGGAGGGGCTGCCAGCGGAGACGAGCAGGATGCTGTGATGGTCACGCAGCTTCCAGACCAGCAGGTCATGATAACATGGTACAGTCAGCCTTGGTTGCCAGGATACCAGTTCATGCAGGTCACAGCACGGGGCGGGGGTGAAGAGCATCTGTTTACAAACATCTCCCAGAGGTGATTTAGACAGACAGCATCCAAGACCTCTGGGAGCCAAATTCCAAATCGTGCAATTGTTTTGGTTCAGGCCACATAACCATTTGCTGACAGACCTTACAGTTTTCTGGTTACCTCTCAGAAATCCAATCATCCGAATTTGGTTCTACTCCGCCACGCAGAACAGAGACTCCAACACTCCTGCAGATGTAATCCACTTCGATTCAGCTCTACTGAGTCTGATTGAGTTCGTACTGTTTCTGCATCCCTCATAGGCAGCCTTACTAGGGCCTGAACAGCTGCCCGGAAACCAGGTATCCCCAGGTCCAATTCGGGAAAAATCCTGGTATCAATGTAAATGCCACGTCCGTCTCCACCGAGAGCAGGAAGGAAAAAAAAAAAAATCGATATAAACAATATTGGCTCATCTTATATCGCGTATGAAAATACATCTATTTCTTTAAAACTCGATATATCTCCCAGCCCTAGTAAGTAATATTGCTGTTTAGCTCATCTTAAGTAGTATTATTACCATTTTTGGTTTAGAAATGTTTAAGATGGTCACAGTTAATGATGTTTACATTGGTGGCATGGTTACATAGTGATGTTGTGTGTTTTCATATCTTTGCACCTTGGTTAGCGTTTGTAATGCATATTCAGCCACATTCTGTTTGTGAATTTCTCTAAGCTGCTAAAGGGGTTGATTACACAGCACCTATTCAAGTACTCTGGTTTCTGTGCTCTGTGTGTTTGAATGTGTAATATTCACACCACAAGCAAGAATTGTGTTTTATAATTTTTTGCAGTTTCACTTTGTCATCATTTGAAGGGAAACATCACAATAAAGACGAGCACGCCTGTTATTTGTTGAAGAGTTTATCTGTCTGCTTAGCTGCATTCAGGTCGAACAGTGAGAGCAGAACAGTTGCCATTGACTAAATATGTCATTCAGATACACATACATATAATACTGAGTGTACATAGGCTAAAAACTGCAATCAGGGCCACAGAAGTATAAGACATACACGGCCACCTTTAAGTTCAGGCAATCAGTTCAATCTCTGGTTACCAAAACTTTGTACAATAAACGCCTGTATGAAGCAAAATGAAACAAACTTTTTATGATTGTTCTGTAGGTGTGATCACATGAAATCCAACACCCTATTTCTTCAAGCACTGCCCTTGAGCAAGACTCTGCACTGTGCCGCTAGTGTGTGCAGGAGGAGTCACCGAGGGGTTCACACCTCTCTGCTGCAGATTTTCTTTTTTATATAAACATACTGTATATTGGTTTATTCACTCCAGCTCTTCCAGAAGCTTTTTGCAGTGAAATCTTTGTAGTAAAGATGAGGCCTTACTGTTTCCAGCAGCGAGGCAGGTGAGAATCTCTGAGGATTTAAATGAAGAGGAGATGAATCAAAATCAGCTGTTGCCTCTGGGTTGTACAGCCGCAGGCTCAGTCCTGGAGGGATTTGGAGCGTGTGTTTCCTTGTGGAACCCGTCATGTTGGATGATTGAACTTGTGTATGTGTGCCGTGTTGTTCTCATGAGACTGAATATGTGTGTGTGCAGCTCCACAGGTAAAGGTGTGCATGTTAGTGAGGCCAAGGGAATGACTGGAAATTTACTTTAAAATAAAAGCTGATATTGTTTTAACTGGATTTTTTTTTTTTTTTAAGCTTTATAAAAGTTAATAAACCAAACCTTAGGGACTTGCTGAAGGATTTGGAGTAAACATTGGGCTGACTACTTTCACATGCTGGAGTGCAGCTCAGTATTTACATATATAAATATGACAAAATCTGTGGCTTGCTTCATTCCACATTGTTAGCATGCAAAAACATTTTTTTTAAAAAACTCAGCATAATAATTAAGCTCCTACAATCATTTATAACAGGAAGGTCTACTTTCTTTTTACTATAGGGATCCAGTCGTCCCTCGATAAATCGTGGTTCACTTATTGTGGCTTCACTGTGTCACGGATTTTTAAAAAAATATATTACTAATTCTGTTTCACAGAGTTTTCAATATTTTGCAGGATTTTGCGGTATATAGGTATTTCTGTAACACCCCATAACTATGTTTATAACCCAGATGATAAGTCATGCCTACGCCTTTAGCGGAAATAGAAGTTACAGCCGAGGGTGAAGACACTGCACCACCTTCATCGCCATCAGTACTGCACATAATTCATCATCTTCATCATTCAAGTTGTAGTTAGAGAGTGGGAAAGATTTATAGGACTGTGGGAAGGGTATATAAATATATATATATAATATATAAATATATATATATATATATATATATATATATATATATATATATATATATATATATATATATATATATATATATATATATATATATATATATATAATTATAAAGCCACTACTCTGGGGACTTTCACCTATTGCGGGGGTCTCTGGAATGTAACCCCCGCAATAGGTGAGGGATCATTGTACACTTTTAGTATATCATTAACACCAACCAGTTGTTCACAATTCATAAAGGAGGTGACAATTTAATTGTTTCATCAAATTTGAACATTTTGAGTCTAAAACCACAGGATAATTAAGATTAGAAGTCAATTTCTTTCTTTTTTTTTTTCTTTTTTTTTTACATTAGTAATTATTCCACTAATTTTAGGTCAAAACAGCATCTGCCCTAAACCTCTTTAAAATTGGTGTATACAGTGAAATTAGAAAAAAGCGTGTCTTTATGTTTTCAGTGTTGTGTAACTTCATTTGCAGGATTTTTTTTTTCATTTATGTATAACTGGTTTCATAAATGAGCTCAGGATGAAGTAATGTTGGAGTTCTGTAAAATAAAGAAATGAAAAACTGTTAAAAGTTTCTGAATTACAAACTTCAACCAGCAAAGTTTTCAAGTTCGGGACTAAGTTTGCACCCTTCAGCATAGACTATGAAAGTTTAAAAGGTGTGTGTGTGTGTGTGTGTGTGTGTGTGTGTGTGTGTGTGTGTGTGTGTGTGTGTGTGTAGGGGCAGGGGCATGTGTGGTTTTTGTGTGTGTAGAGACTCGAGAAGGATTTAAAGATAGATACTAAAGTTACAGATTGTCCCCTGCAGTGCAATATTCTATACACACACACACACACACACACACACACACACACACACACACACACACACACACACACACACACACATTAGGTAGCAGCTATCCCCCACAGAGCTATATCTTCTTCTGTATCTGACATTCAATGGCTGGTTGGACACAGAGCTACAAATGTGTGTGCGCGCCCACACACACACACACACACACACACACACACACACACACACACACACACACCACGCTCACACATGGTTGACTTGAGTCTTTCGCAGTGTCATCATCTTCACTGTGAAAACCTGCAATCCTTCTCTCTTCTTCTCTATATCACACATTCTCCCCCAAAGATCAATTTCTGGAAATAAATGGTAAAGCTAAATGGAAGGATGACAATCTGGCAGAAAATCTGGACCAAATGCTGTAGTCAGAGAAAAAAGGTTCCCGGAAACTTTTGAAAACAGCACTTTCCTGCCCCTTTCCTTTGTGAGGAAATAGGTTGACTGCCACCATAGGGCCAATCTAATCGTAAGTGCTCTCTAAAATAGCTTTTTATAGGACCTGCTGTCTTGAATTTCCAAGTAGATGTGGAACAAATCCTCCAGCTTTGCTTTAAGGGCCTATTCAAGGCTTTCACTGGAGGCTAAGATGACACTTTGTTCATTAAGTTTCACCTCAGAACTGTTCAGGTGAACTTTGCAGACATGTATCAGTTGGTGTTGTAACATCAGGGATATTTTTGCTTAGGATCTGTTGTGAACTGTCAGTAGTAGTAAAGAAGCTGTGCTCATAAACTGCCCAATTCTGATGTTCTCACCAAAAATGCATTGTTCTGAGACAAACAAGAAATACCTGACATAACTTTAAAAACAATTCAATAGTTTATGCTCACAAAATGGAGGAATTGCCGTGTGAAAATGTCAAGCTGTGTTTAAAATTGACTCATATTAATCTGTGGAATAAATGTAATTTTATCATGCCACCATATTGCTTAATCTATCTTAAGTTATATGAACATGACATACATTCACTGGTTAATTTCATTCCATTATATAAGTTCAGTTTATTAACCTTTCATTGTGTTCAAATGTCTGGTTTTAGTAAATCCAAAACGATTGTGTTAATTTATTCAGCATTAATCAAATACTTCAGTAAAAGAGAAATTTTGGCTTGTTGTATGAACTATTGTGTACTTTATTTGTGTAACAAGTGTCAATCATGTTGAATGAACTAATACAGGGTTAAAAAATGCTACAAATATCAATCTTGTTGTTTCAATAAGATAGGTAACTTACATAAAAAACTAAAGATAAATTATTTACATTAAAAAGTATGTGACACATCCAAAGAAATGTAACTTTGTTTCTGTAATTGGCAGCAGTTTACAGCATCTGAAGTCATTTTATAACTAGTTTTCCCCTTTTTTTTTTTTTTTTTTTTTAAAAGAATACTTTATTTTACTTTTTCAAAAACAATGTTACACTTATAAAATGACAAGACAAAATCATCTCTGGAAAAAACTCAATATCTCTTGAGTAATAAAACACGCCTAAAATAAATACCTTTGCAATGACATGACACAGAAGGAGATAAAGAAAAAAAACGGGGGTGGGGGGTAATCATTAAGGATTAGATAAATATATATAGGAATCTGAGATACATTGAGAGACAGATATTATCACTATTCATAAATCCTCAAAAACAGGTAGGGTAATTAACCCAGTGTGCTGGTAGGTTTTGCATATATCTTAAAAATGGTTGCCATATTTTATAAAAAATCTTACTTCTATCTTACTTCTGTATCCAATAGGTTATTTTCTCTAGAGTCACACAGTTATTAGTTTCACCAAGCCATATTTTAATTGGAAGGGTGGCCTCTGATTTCCACTTTGTCACAATACATTTCTTAGCAATTGCCAAAAGAAGTGCTCTAAGTTTCTTAGCATGATTTATCTCTAGATTGGAAATCGCCAAATTCCCTAAAAGACAAATCACAGGGTCCAGTGGAATCGTAACTCCATGGATGTTTGATAAAATTTCGCACACCCCCTGCCAGAATCCCTGCAATTTAGAGCACTGCCAAGTAGCATGGAGGAACGTTCCCTCCGCCGTGCCACATCTAAAACAATGAGGGGATATATGGGAGTTACATTTATGTAATTATATGGGGTAAGATACAACTGATGCAAGAACTTGAATTGTACCATCCTAAATCGAGTGTTTAAAGTAGAGGTGACCCCTTCTCTGCTCAAATTCTTCCATAACTGCTTCTCAGTAGATATTCCCAGGTCCTTCTCCCATTTAATTCTTGAACTGTCCATATCTGTTATTGTTAAAGTTGACATAAGGGCTGTATGCACCCTTGAGATAGTTCTGAATAATGGCTGGCCAGCATGACACATATACTCGATCAGAGTCATGGGAGGTAAGTTCCAATTTCCTTTTTGATTACTTCTAATAAAGTCACATAATTGGAGATAACTAAAGAAATCCTTATTTGTCAACTCAAATTTCTCTTTTACCTGTTCTAGGGACATAAATACTCCATCTTTATAGCAGTGTTCTAATCAGCTAATAACGATTTAAAGTTACCAGTCTGAAAAATCTTCGGTAGCAGTCTGTTTCCCCATAAAGGGCTTTTAGGAGAAAGAAATCCTTCTAACTTAAACAATTCATGAAATTTATACCAAATTTGGATTGACTGTTACTAGTTTTCCCTTTAACGCACCTTTCAACCCATTGCTCTCTGTTCTGTGGAGGGGTGAATTTAAGTGCTAAGAGGGATGAGTCAGAATTAAGCCACGTGAAAATTTCAAAGCTTGTGAGCACACAAAAACTGTAGAAAAATGTTGAGTTTGTCAAAGTCGCTGCATGTAGGATTTTAAATTGACTCACTCCAGTTGGAAAGCAGCTGTAACAACCATTTTAAATCAATCTTTGACTCATTGTCCCATTAAATCAGTTTAAACCTGTACTGTATTATAACACACTAATTTTGTTTTTGCTTAATATTTCCCTTATTGCTATACTTCTCTGAATGATATAAAAAATCCTTAATAGTGAATAGTTTTAACATATTTAACATTAATTAAAAAGAGGTAAAATTGGGTTTGTGAAGTTCCGTTTTGAAACCTCGATTAGTGTTTGCGGCGTTGCCATCTTGGTAATTTGAAGTCAGATCTAATGAGTGTGGTGAGTTTGACTGTATAACTGCACACATTTGCTGATTTCAGTTCAATTCAATTTTATTTATATAGCGCCAAATCACAACAGTCATCTCAAGGAGCTTTATATTGCAAGGTAAAGACCCTACAATAATTGCAGAGAAAACCCAACAATCAAATCCAGGCCTTAATGTCTTTAAGACATTCCTGCAGTGTAACTAATTGATGTCACCTGAGTATCATCTGCATAACAATGAAAATGTATGCAATGCTTTCTAATAATACTGCCTAAGGGAAGCATGTGTAGTGTAAATAGAATTGATCTTAGCACAGAACTCTGTGGAACTCCATAATTAACCTTACTGTGCAAAAGTCTTGAGCCATCTGTGTGTGTCTCTCGCTCTCGCTCTCTCTCTCCTCTCTCTCTCGCTCTCTCTCTCTTTCTTTTTTTTTTTTTTTTTTTTTTAAATGTATATATATATTTTGCATAGGAGAAGCCAGACTTTCACCTACTGTATTTTAAGTGCTCTCCAGGCTTTTTGAAGGTCTTTCAAAGTTGTTCTTTGGGTATTGTCTGGTTTTTTTTTTATTTTGTTTTTGTTTGTTTTTTTTAAAAATCATTTTCAGTCCAGTCCTTGAAGAAGAATGTTTTTGTTTGTTGAATGAGTCATAGTTCATTGTTAAGTGGCTTAACAAACAAAGGTACCTAACAATATGATTTATGGAGTGATGAATCCAAATGTTTGTTCAAATTCTCATGAATGAACACGCTCATCAAAGAGGTACAACAGTGAGTGTTTGCAGCGTCTGTAAAACACAGTGGAAGCTCGGTCACTGTTTGGGGCTCCATTTCAACCAGCGGTGACTTTTCAAAGAAATTACAGAAACCTGCCTAAGAGAGTTCAGGATATGTTGAATAAAGGGGATCATATCAAATATTGACTTTCAAGCTCTGTTTTAACCTCGCAACCATGCATATTATAATATATTAGACTAGAACTTGATAGATGTGGGTCGGTGTGTAACTCTGATCAGCTGTTTGGGCTAAATTTTGTGGGGGCTGGGATAATCTCTTTGGAAATGTACGACAGGACTGAGCGTGGCACTTACAAACAAAGCATCCTCATGGTGCCTTCCAGAAAACGGGTCAGTAGAAGACTTCCGGTAAAATGGTGTCTGGACTACAACGCGAATTCCGTAAATTTTTCCTGAGGAGACTACATGCTCTCTCAGCTGCCCCAAGATAACAAGTGTGATATTCAGAGTTTTTAAAAGGAGCTCTGAACTGCAAAACAGCATCAATCTGGAAACTGTTTTCAAAATACTCAGACCTAAAAAAACGAACTAGAATATGCCTGTTTAAAGAGGAAATGACTTCTGCATACTTTAAAGTTACACTTTTTTATAAATTCAACATGTCACAAAGTTTGCAGATGTCTTACCAGTTTTAGTAATGTGCTCTGGGCTGCATACTTTTATAAATG
The DNA here is from genome assembly GCF_007364275.1 of Archocentrus centrarchus. NCBI lineage: Eukaryota > Metazoa > Chordata > Actinopteri > Cichliformes > Cichlidae > Archocentrus > Archocentrus centrarchus. The sequence continues at coordinate 33,044,914 of NC_044350.1, read as the reverse complement.
GGATTTTAGCAGTAATCTGAAAATCAGACAAATTATTTCCTTTTGTTAAAGGACAAAACACAACAATGGCATTCACTTAGAGTTTTGCAGACAGGAGGAAGGCTCTTATTTCATGCCGAATTATTAAGAAGTGACAAAAGTTTCACTGTAATGTAAATGATGCGCGACAGCTGAGCAAGTACCAAAATGAGAAAAGCAAAAATCCCTCATTTTAACATCGTCCTACATTTCAGGAAAATAGCAAACAGGAGGACTGTTTTTATGACAGTTTTGTAAATACTTTCTGTGAATGATTCCTTCAAAGAGAAGCATATACTATGTTTAAAATCACACCCAGGCATACATATTTGGGCTGAGGTTTAGAAGTCATTGTCATGAAGGTTATACGTAAGTTTAATGAGGAAGATCCGTAATCACTCATCTGCTTTCCCAGGTATTCGGCTGCTAGTTTATTCTTCATATCCCATCACTTTCCCATGCTGTTAAACTCAAAGCTGACATCATTGCTCTATTCCAATCATCTTTATACCTGCCTTCTTTAAGCCAATCAGCCTCCACTCTGCCTACTTTAAATCTCACCACTTACCTGTCAATCAGCCCTTGCAGACTCATTCATGCAGCCCACCTCCTCCCATTTCCACCTCACCCAAGTCACTCAGTGCTCCATCCAAGCCTCCATTTTTATCGTCACCACCACCAACTTCTAGACTCCAGGGGGTCCTGCCCTAATTCCGATCACCATTGGGATTCCATTCTGCCATGATGGCCCATCAGAGTCTAATCACCAAATAGCTTAATTTAATTCTTTGTCTCAATAAATCATGTTCAATTCCTCCAATGATCTCTCATTATTAAACCTCTTTGGGGGTGGGAGAGCTATTTGAATGGTTTCCTAATGTCCGACAAAAGAAACTGCTATAATTCAATGATAGTCTGGGCTGTTTCTTACCCTCGGATTTACTGTAACAGTTTACCAGAGATGTGCAGTATTATTTATTTTTTCTCTAAATCCAAAGGTGTGAGTGCTTTTTTGGAGTGCCCCTCCAAAGTTCCAAAGTTTTGGAGGAGAAATTTTAAATGAATATACAAAGGGATTAGTGGCCAGCAATTTATTGATATTTTTTTTATTTATATATTTATTTTTTTAAATTATGCAATCGATACATTATGTGTGTGTTTGTTTGTTTATCTTCAGACTTAAGGAAGCTGGGAATTTCTTCAGCTGGTTTCTGCATTTAAGACATATGATGAGTACCAAAACTATTACAGATTTCATTATATGTTTACCTATAATGACAATAAAGTCTTCTTGAATAAAAACTTAATTAGAAGTGCATGTGATCCCTCCCCCAATATTTAGTATATTAAAAAGTTGGGACAATGGGAAGAATGATCCCTTTTCCTGCATAAACCATGCACATTCAGCCTACTACAGCTGACAAAATGTTTCATAAGTGCTACTGAGCAGTAGGCTGACAGTCTGCCACTAAATTTTCTAATTTTTTGTGATTGTTTTTGTGATGTTAGGATTTTGTAAAGATTCAAGTGTCAGTGTGGCTGAAAACTTAGAAAGGAATTCTAGGCTTTCTGAGAGCTGCAGCTTGTTATCATGATGGAAAGAAGCTGTCTCTCAGATGAACTGAGCCTGCTAACAGTTGTCTTTGGGCACTGAGGACCGGCTAACACTAGAACGCAGACAGATTTCCACACAGTCAGTCTTGTTTCATGCTCATTTTGGGACAATAAAATGTACCCGGAGTATACTATTTAAAAAAAAAAAGGTACAGGGTTGAGCTTCTTTTATAAACTACAAACTTATGAAAAGTTTTAGTCATTACTACTCCCACAGAAATAAATACGTTCAGGTATATATTTATACATGTTTACTTACCCTTGATATTAAGGATGCAAAAAAGTAGTTCAGCAACTAGTAACTCTGAAGATGCATCAGGACATTTGGAACATTTCTTCCTGCTTGCTTTGATTTGACCTTCTTCCTGTGTGTGGAGCATTTACCATAGTTAGCAATGAAAGAGTCGCTGTTTTGAATGCTTACTTCTCATTGGGTGAACACATACAGACCTAGTAGATCTGAACCGACAAGAATGAGTCATTTAACACACATAGTACATTTATATTAACCAAGCATTTTTATGTCCAAGTAATCAAATCAGTTGACCTTTTTTTTTTTTAGAGTGACCTCACAGTGGGAAAACCAAGCAGTCTCATTTCTTTCTAGAGTTCTTTCTATTACAGTTTTAGTATACAGTGCTGTCCTTGTCCATTAACTGTGATGAATGTCTTGGATTCCTAGTTATGGCAGAGAAAGAGAAGAAACGAGAGCATTCACCTCAAATTACTGTCATCCAGAGAAATCGCTCACGGCACGCTAACGAAACTGGCGCAGTGCCCTTTTAACAAGCTTAAATCAATTAAGACAAAATGATCAATTTACCTCAGTAATTAGCCCATGCATTAGTGGTTATTACCAAGAAACACATTTATTCGTCAGTTTTTCTGCTCTCATTCTAAACCTCCATCACGTTCGCTTTCAAGACCATACTTGATGTTAAATGGGAAGTGTGCAATCAGCTAAATTGAATTTAATTGATTAAATAATTAGACAGCTTTAAATGAGTCAATTAATGAGTCAATTATAGGAGAGCAGGCAGGTGGGGGGTGAGTAGGAGATATCCCGTGGGTTTCGGAGGTTTATTAATAATAACTGGGATTTTAATGTCTTTGCACCAGGGAAACGTAATCCCTCATTGTCTGTAACCCAGAAAAGACTCGCTCCAAGGAGACTCAGTCACTCAGAAATCTCAAACACACTTCAAAACTTCAAATACACTCTAAGTATGAATGGTTTTATTTCTGACTTTGCAAACATGCACAGTTTTAGAATGCCGATTTCTAATGCAGTATTTCTCATTGAACTGACATGTTACCACCCAAAACCTTCATTACCACAGCTCAGGGCTGTCTAGTTTTTTTGGTGCCCTTGGGGAGATTAGAATATGGTACTTCCTCCCATACGTACAGATAATTCTACCACCCGAGGTTTTTGATAAAATGTCCATTTTTAGTAGGTGGATTTAGGTGACTTTGCCTTTAAATAGTCCAGAAGGAGAGATCCATTAGTGGAAACCTATTTTAATGAGAAAAGCTTTACTTCTGTCTGAAGGTCCACTACATACACTACATAAAATCACAAAATTATTTTCTTAGTTCATTTATGACTTTAGAAACACTGGAAATTCTAATTGTTCTAATTACGGCAGATTTAAGACAATTAAATGTGTTTTTACTGTGATTAAGAAGCAGCTCTACACACTGCACCGTTACTGATAGTTAAAAAAATGTCTTCTGTGATGGAGTTCAGGACTGAAGCCCCAAGTCTTTATCCAAATGAGCCCCCATGGTCATATTCAAGAATATGACATAGCCTTTAATGTTAGCAAGTCTGTCATCAATCTTCTTGACATTCTCAAATATTGGCAGTATCTCCTTTTTTCAACTTTAACTTTTAACCTAACTTTATAAAAACAACCCTTATTGCTTTAATGCAATAGAACAAGGTTAATATTGCACTGACAAGAAATATTTAGTGGTCCTTGAAGGTTTAATTCTGCCTTGGAAAGCATGAGCATACCTTATGAATAAAAAAAAAAAGCAACGCAGAAGAAGTTCATGATATGAATACAGAAATGGTCTTGCATGAGAACTGTCAGTTACAGAACATGTATTGCTCCATAATTTTCAGTCTTACAAGGTTGTAACCATGTCATGGAATTGTTAACTGCATACATTAAGCTTATATTAAGTCCAAACCAAGTTCTGAAAGAGATTATGATGGATGGTTTCTATATCTGCCACTGATTTGACATGACATAAGGTATTCATGCCACTATGGTGTCCCCTGACTTATTCCAACATTTTGCAGTTCACACAGGGAGGTATAAATCTCTGCAGCTGCATTTAACAGCACTGATTGGATGAAACACTTCTATTTAAAACAAAACAAAAAAAAAAACATTAAAAATTTGTTTCAAAACTTGTTTCCATCCCCATTGATTCTTTGATTTTTTTTTTTTTTTCCCTCATAAAACTCATATAGTTTCTGCTCTCAGATTGATTACAGTCTCCAGTAATGAGACAGCCGGGTTTAGAGTTTTCTCTTCACAAAATGACAGGGGGACACCCTCAATCAGTCACTCATATGGACTGTGTCAGTTTGAATAACTGCAGAGCAACTGGGTAAATATGAGTGCCTGGCTGTGGTAATGGTAACTGATTGATATTTGAAGTAGCAATGAAACGGTCCTGGTGCCATGCAAACTAATGTGCACAACTTCAGCAAAGTAAAGAAAAATAAATACTTTGTTATACAAAGTGTTTATCAGTGTGAATTACAGTTGGAGAACATTTTGAGTAATATATTTGACTCACGGTAAAAACCATATCAAATCCTAAGGTGACATTTCACTGGAACCACAAGATTTCAGTTTCAAAAACCTTCTACTTGAAAGCATGGCTGAAAAGTTTATAGCATGCAAGTGATTCACCTTCAGTCATCTCGGGGCACGAATAAGACCTCACAATATAATAGAGGGAACCCCAACAGATGTTACAAGAAACTTCTGAAATTGGGTGTCTGTTCTTATGAACCTGCTCTCTCCTCTCTGACTCACTGTGAGTGCTGATTAACCCACATGCAAAGGAAGCTGGAGAAGGTGGAGCACGGTCTCTGATTCTCAGCAGTGGGACTCTCCTCCATCAGCAGCTTTCATCGTAACCTGTTGTTGCATCACTGTAATACTTTTGGTGTGGCTGTTGTGGACGTTTGCCTCTGCTTATCCCTTTTTGAAGCCCTTATTGACACAGTTTTGTTTTTCCTCCTTTTGGACTAATTGTGTATAAGTCTGATTGTTGCTGCTGCTGGTTGTTGACTGATGACTGGATGAGGAAATGTTTTGTCGTCTGTAGTGTGTTTGTCTGATCTACTAGAGGGCTTTGTTGCTCAGCCGAGCCTTGTTAAATGTAATTGCTTCACTAAGAAACATTTGTTGGCTATTGCTGCTTGTTTTTCTGTGCCTGTGTCCAAACAATCTAAACAGAGAGCAACCAAGTCATCTTGTGGGGGAATGGCACCAGCTCCTTGCCATTTGAATGGCAGTGCAAACAACGGTGCAGCGATTATGGGTGCCCGAGTCAGGAGAGTTCCAAAACTCTCAAAGGCACGATGGCAGTCCGAGGATCAGTGAATCTTTGGACTCAACAGGTCAGTGAGTGGAGAAGAGTTGTTATGGCTCCTGACATTCCTACGTATTATTAATGGGAGCACTTCGGACTTTACCTTAAACATCAGCTTCAGTTGTTCCTTCAACCCCTGGTACTTCACTGTTGCCTGCTCTATTTTAAATATAGCCAGATTTCATGTTTCTTTGGTGATCCCACTGGCAGGAGTTGTGGCAGTATAGTTAAAGTTATTACACTTTTATGAAGTATAACATTACCTTTCACAGCAAAAGAGCAGCAGTATTGCACAGGAATGGATGCTGATTAATTTTATTTTATTTTTTTACAGATTTGCTTTAGCTGATTATTTTTTGCTCATATTATAATTTTCCCTCAGCATCAGTGCCAAACACTATTTAATCTGTTGTGTATTAGTGGATTTGTATTTTCTGAAAAAAGACAAAAAGAAACAGATATTTGGTTCTTTCTTCAGTTCATCAAACCGCTCACAGTACAGAGGTTTGTGCTGCAGGATGTTTTGTTGAAATGGTGATTGCTGAATCTGTTACAAGGAGAGGATGTATAAGGAAAATCTCAGTACTCGAAACCTTTTCTAATAGATTGTTTCTGCTTCCTTTTTAAATACAATGATATCCATAAATGGTCCTGGTTGGGACACAAAAAATGTAAAAACAAAAAAAAAAAGCGAACAGTTATTTTATAAAAAATTGTCAGGTTAAGTGCCAAGTAAACGTTTACCTTTAGGCATCAATGTAAGTGTTTAAAAAATGAATAATTTTTTTTCTTACCTACAAAATGTGAAAAAATAACCTGTAAATTTCATGTACAAACGTATGTTTACATTGAATTAAATTAATAAAATAAATAAATCAATAAAATACATAAATACAAAATGTGTAGGAGGGAATTTGATGTAATTCCAGTTTGTACTGGGAGATGGTATAGTGACTCGATGTGGCATCTGCCCTGAGTAGACAGAGTAAGCACAGCTGGACTGGCAGCTATTCTAGTGAGTCTGACTGCAAACAGTGGCTGAAGGAGATGGAAGGTGACCCTTATCACCCCAAGCATCAACTCCCAGATAGCAATTATGTTTGGATGCAAAGATAAGAAACAAAATAAACAGGGGGGGAAAAATGAGCAAACACTGGAGAGTCTTTCACAGCTTGAGACAGCACTTGGAGTGTGGAAATGTTTCTTCAAGCCTGGAAAACTCGTAGCTGTTAACACCAATGCCTGCCATGTGCTAATTGTCTAATGTTACCTGCAGTGCAGAGTTTTGGCCAGAATTTTTTTTTTTTTTTAAGTGTGATAAATATCAGATGACTCTGGCTTTTTTTAAAATAGTAAATAGAAAAACAAATCAACTCTTGCATTTAGCTTTTATTTTTATTTTATTTTTTTATTGATACTGTTTTAAACTATATTCATGTCAAAGTCCTTTTGGTCCATCTGAAAAACAAACAGGGCACATCCTCAGCCACAGAGAGCCAGTCTATCTCCTGTAACTAAAACAGCTATTGATGAGCTTGTGTCATTTGCATAATACATTTAAAATGAAATGGAAAGCTTCTGGATCAGCAGACAGACATTTATCTTAAAGACTGACTTGGGGAATAAATTATCTTTTTAATGCTTTGCCCATTTACAGTCACGTCATGCGTTCTTCTCTAATGGAAAAGTTGAATGGGGAAAATAGCACTGAGAGAGTTAAATGAGACTTTATGAAACCTTTTTCTGTTAAGAGCAAAGCATTTGAAATGAATTTATCAAAGGCAATGAGAGGTAAAAATGGTGCAGAAATGTTCTATGTTCAGTTATGTTAAACTTTTGTCACTGACAAACACAAGAAAAGGCTTTGTCAGACAGTAAAGTGCGGCCTGAGTAATAATAAGACTGAGACATGAATTGTGATGGCTTTTAGGCAGCAGAGATGCAGAGGGAGGCAAGAATATCAAGCCAGAGATACATGGAGAAACTTAAAGATGGATGCCATCATAGAATTCCAGTTTTGTTTAGGAATAGGACACGTGGGAGGTGGCAGTAACAGTGGCTACACTCGAAACACTCGAGGCAGCGACCCCCAAACTGAGATCTCTGTAAGACCTTACAATACAATGTAAGTAATGTAATACAAAATAAATCTTTTTAATACATCCTTTTTTTTTCATGACTGTACAATAAAAGCAGTCAAGTATAGAAAAATTACTTTTAGAGAAAATTTAAATGTCTTTAAGTTTGTTTTGTTTTTCTTCTGTAATCTCAAAGCGAACTTTCATTATTTCATTGATTCCAAGTTTAGACTCGTGGATAAATATGTAATGGCACTTTTTGTTTTTTTAAACTTTATTTTATAGCACACCAGTTAAACAAAAGTTTGTATACTGCTTTTTGCATTTGGATGTTCTTAGCTCTCCCATCCTTCTCTTTCTGAAGACATGAACAAATATACCAGACCCACTCCACTGTGGAATACGCTCTTTTTCTCTCCTATTCCCTCAACCACTCTCCCAGAAATGAAATCTGCTGTTTTATTTGGGCACAGAACCAGAGCATCCTGCATCTCCTGCTTTGGGGGGCGCGTGTGTGTGTGTGTGTGTGTGTGTGTAACCTTCATAACCTTGAACCTGCCTGTTGCCACAAGCAGCTCTTGGGAAGTTCAAATTCTTGGCCCAATCTAATGCAGACTGTCATTGGCTCAGCCAAGATTGCTGTGCAAATGGACAGCCTCTGATTGGTTCACATGGTGCTGAGGGACACTGGAGGTGCCAGAGGAAATAAGAAGACAAGGACAATGAAGGAGAAATAAAAAGAAAATGTGACTAAAACAGAAGGGGAGATGGAGAGGAAAGGAGTGAGAAATTAGAAAAGAAACATTTAGACAGAGAGATTAGAGCCTGGAATTATAGACAAGAAGGGAGGTAGAAATGAGAGAGAGTGATAAATGTGGACACCTAAAAAGCTGATCAGTAAAGTTGGAAGCTGAAGTATAACCCTTCAACTGAGATTTCCATTAGCAAAGTAGACCCAGAAAAGCTCCTGGTGGAAGAGTCTAATAAATGTTCACAATCTGTTGTTCTGTCCTTTAGCTAACATGAACAGCAGACGTTATACTGTTAAATGTATTTGACAAACTGACATAACAGAACTATGAAGTACACTTGGTCATGTTGGACTGCAACAACATACTGTCCTGATACGGAATGGGCTGGGCTCATAATGTTCAGTGACAGGGCTCTCTAGCAGCTGTAATAATTTTAATGTATGTAACAATTATTAAAACATGGGGCACTCACCTCATTTCCAACACATGGACAGCATTTTTCATATCATGGCCAAGGTCATAGTATAAACATAACATCATGATTGTTTTTGAAACAGTGATGTTTCCCAAATCCCACCTTAAACCCAATTCAGTGTTTCCCAACTCCTTATTTTTCTAAACCTAACCAAAACTTTTTAGTTCATTTTGCATTGGCTTTTGTTAATTAAAGAGAGACAGTCATGAAAGATTAACCCTTTGTTTTTGAGTAAAGTGAATGCTTTTTTTTTTTTTTTTTTTTTTAAACTGGACACAATATCAAAACTAGAATTGGCATCTGAAACCCAACTTGTGGGGTATAAGTATGGATTCATTGAAAATGGATAGTGTTCCAATATCCAGTTTATCTAATGAAAGCTGCTCCCTAGGTGCATATCAGACAGAAAGATAGCACACACAGACACACACACACACACAGTGTGTGTCCAAACTTTTGACTGGTACTGTCTATGATGGAGGAAAAGGACTGAAAGAAATGGAAGTGAAGGACAGGTAAGAAAAGAGGTTAATTAGACCTTGTAATCCACCTCTCTTTCTTGATATTCTCCTCTGTTTCAGTTTCAGTTCTTCTTCCTCTTTCTGTATTCATCTCTTCCACGTTCCTCCCTTTGCGACTTCTGTTTCATGTTTATCTCCTCGTACTGTTTTGGCATTTCTTTCTCTTCACATCTCTTCCTCTTAATGAAGGCGAGCCTCAATAACGAACACTGTCACTGGAGACTTGAAGTCGGCAGTCTGACAGGGTCACCCCCACCCCCTCCACCTTCACACACCTCCACCCCCACTGACACACACACACACACACACACACAAACACACAGAGAGAGAGAAAGAGACGATACATATGCAAAGACAAATTAAGGTGATAGTTGAAGAACAGATTGACTTCCAGAAAGAGAAGAATCCAACCAGCATCATGTCCAGCACAAACAACTGATCTTCAGTAAACAGGCATTACACATAGCACCAGCACAAAAAGATCCATCCATTCATTTTCTTCTGCTTATCTGTTGCCGGGTCGCAGATAAGCAGAAGATACACACTGCACACGACTCCTACAGGAGGCCGGGCCCACGTCTCCTCTTTGGGCTGAGCCCGGCCGGGCCCCACGGACTAAGGCCCGGCCACCAGGTGCTCTCCCTCTGGATATTTGTTTGGTATGCTCCATTCTCTGTTTTTCCCTCAAACTAACTATGCAATTTATGCAAATGTATCATATTTTACCTCCTGATTCAGTTTTTCCAAATACTTAATAATAGCTGATGAGACCAGGGTGTAAATCAGTATTAGAGAGTGTATTATATCCAACTTTATTTTAAATAAGAAATATGACAAAAAGGCATACCTCTGCTATTATCACAAATGGATATAGCTGTGCTCACCACATCTGATTCAATTCAATTTTATCTATATAGCGCCAAATCACAACAAACAGTCGCCTCAAGGCGCTTTATATTGTAAGGTAAAGACCCTACAATAATACAGAGAAAACCCAACAGTCAGAACGCCCCTGTGAGCAGCACTTGGTGACAGTGGGAAGGAAAAACTCCCTTTAACAGGAAGAATGGATGACCTTAATGTGACTGTCTTGCTCATTACTTAACCCTGTGTTTATTTTCTTTAGTCCGCTAACATTTTCATAAAATATCACTGGATCCACCATTTTTCTGCTGACACAGACACAAGTTGATAGACTCCATCAATCAGTTCAAGTTCATCTTTGGGGAAAAGGCGAAATATGGGATAGGATGAGGAGACTGACAGAAAAAAGGCAGGAGGTGATGGAGGATGGAGTGGAAGGGCGGGTGCCTGCTGTACCCAGCATAGGATTAGGACTGCTGTATGTCCCTGCTGCTCAGCTGAGCTGTGATGTGATCACATGCAAACAATGTAGGTTTAATTACAATAGAACAGATGTTATGTTCTGTTAATAACTGTTGCTCCTATCAGTTCAATTTAGAAAAAACACCAACAACTAGCATTTTTATCGTGTCAAATATGTGTCAGGAGAGACGAGTAAGGGGAGCATGGAACAAAGAGGAAAAAAAGAAAGTTGGGAGCTAAGAGGAGATTAGAGAGAAAGCAGGTTATGGGAAGAGAAAAATGAAGGTCGTAAAAAAGAGCAAAAGAGAGCAGAGGGGGAAAAAATTAGAATATTTCAGTCTCTTAAATATTTTAAGGGCAACTGAAAATTGGATTCATCTGATTTTCTGTACTGAACTCTGCTCTAATTGCAAAACACTACATTTAGACCGGTGATTGTCCTTTCAGCGCCATGTTCCACCAATCAGTTTCTTAACATCGTCGTGTCCATTATTATCTACCCAGAAGGCAACACTCCGGTGTGAGCAAGAGCCATTTAGCACCTTTTAATGCAAAGTGTTTACCAATGTGTAGGAATGAGCCCAGATCAATAGCACATTGCTGTTTCTCTAAACATCTTTTAACACCAGACTCCCTGCACTTTCAGACCCATAATTGTTTCTCTCTGTTTTGTGAAAAATCAATCCAGCAATGATTGGATCCCCTTACCTACTCCACCCCAACCCTCTCCTTCCTTAAAAGTCCCATCATGCTTTGGC
>NC_044350.1:32706251-32728751 GCF_007364275.1 Archocentrus centrarchus | reverse complement strand
GAGCAGGGAGAGGGAGCAAAAGAGAGTCTGTGGTGTTAACACATAATTTTCACCTGCTGATTACCGCAGCGTTAAAAAAAAAAATCAGAGGGTGGACAGAAGACCACAAATACACTAACACAAACACACAGAGGTAGAAACACACACGCATAAGAATGTATGCAACACACACACACAAAAACACAGAAAGATATGCACACAATAGCATTCACACGTTCTCACTCATACACAGCACGGCTGCAAACCCATGAAATTCCCATTCCAATTAAATTTAAGCATCTGCCAAGTTAATGCTCCAAACTTTTGACAGAACTTGTAGCATAAACAACTAATACCCCAAGGCACACACACCAGCTATGTATCTTTTTCTTACAGGCAAAACAGACATCATCAAAAATAAATAAAAGCACCCCCCACCCCCACCTCTTTCTCTCTCACTTTCTACCACCTTTGAATGCAAGGTTAGATCCAGATTGCACACAATGTCTTTACAGAATAGCACCTTCATCCTTTTATCTCCTCTCGCTCTTCATCCTCGTTTTGTTCTCTCTAATTCGCTCATAAAATGTAACCCCTGAGAAAAACAACTGAGCAAGAATGACAGAAGGAAGCAGGGTTGGAAAAGAAAGATGACAGCATGAAGGGGGGGGGGTGTTAAACGCAAGAGAATTAAACAAGGAAAAAAAGAAGGGAAGGAGAACCTATAAAGAAAAGATCAAATGACAAAAGAAAGGAGAAAGGGTGAAGGAAAAATAAGACAGGACAAAGGAAGACGAGGAGGAAATGAAGTGAAGCCAAAAGAGTGAAAAAGGATGCCCAAAAAAGGGAATGAAAAGGACATAAAGGAAAAAAAGGTATAAATGGAAAAATGAAAAAAGAGAGCGAAGGAAAAGCAGGAAGAGTGTGAGGGAAAAGAAGTAGAGAAAAAAGCATGAAAAAAGGTCAAAAGGTCAAAGAAAGGAAGAAAATGACAAAATGCAAACACAGAGAAGTGCAGTCCACAGAGAATGGTGGGAATGGAGAATGGAACGATAATGGTGGTTCTTGTTAAGTAAGAACTCATTTACACACACATACACACACACAAACACACACATACACACACACACACACAAACACACACACACACACACACACACACACACACACACAACGAGGCCATCAGAGATCTGATGGGCTGTCACTTTATCAAATGAACTGCCACTTATTGCGTCCTTACACCCCCGCTGGGATACTCATTATTGGCCATGATTGCCCCCACCTAACCTCTCCTACCTTCTTCTTCGCAAACCATCTTCTTCTTCATCTCTGGGGCTTCTTCTTAACATGTCAATTATCATCATCTCTGATTTCTGTTCTCTTTCCCAAGAAGACATGAGAGGAAACATTTTTTCTCCTTTTTCCTTCTTTGTTCTTGTCAGCCTTTTTGCTTTTCTGCCTCCAAGTCATACCACCATCACCATATTCAAACCACTGTTAAATTACATTAGTGCAAGGATTCTATTTAATCAATGAAATGAGTGTTTAATTCATACTTTGAGTACATCAGTGGATCACAGACTTAGAATAAAAACAGAACCAAGCAACTGCAAACACTGATTTCTAAATTAAATCTAAACCAAAAAAAGAAATAAAGAAAAAAGCAAACATAAGTTTGAATATAAAAAAATATGCTTAAAAGTGCTTAAAAAAAAAAAAAGGCATAACTTACCTGCGCATTTGGTCCTGGTTACCAGCGGCGGCCCTGGTGGTCCCGTTCCTCCCTCTCCAGGTCTGGAAAGCAGGACCTTGATCTCATATTCCACATCTGGGTCCAGATGCCACAATTTATAGGTTGGAGCGTCAACCACATGAGTTTCTGCCCAGTTCCCTGAAGTGGTCCGGTACTCCACTTCCTTCAGGATGATTGGCCCATCACCAATAATGCTGTTGGCATTGGGTTTGATCCAAAGATAGGTAGCACCTACAGCAAGAAGCTCAGGAGGTGCAATGGGAGTGGGTGGAGCTGTGAAATAAAAACAGCAATAATTAGTTAAATGTAAATTCACATCTTTCTTGTTTTTGAGTAAAACAATCAACAAACACTCTCTTGAAAACAGCAATAAAAGATGCTGTCCCTGATGAATTATGCAGCTGAATCACGTAGCTGATATGAAAAAATATGTCATGATTACGATACAATTACTCCACTGGTGTAGCAGTATGTAATACTCAAAAGTAATGAATGTGTTAGAACCTCTGATCTTGGGGTTCGCTCAGTAATTTTCAGAAATAACACAAGTTAACATTTATCTTTTCATAACACAGTTTAAGGAATTTGTACACTTAATTGATTTCTATCAACTGATGACCACAAACATTTTAGAGTATTCAATATAAACCTCAGTATGTTATGAGATTATCAATATCAGTTATACATGAATCACCATATTATAATGGTGGAGGGGTTTGCATGCTCTAATGATCCCAGGATCTTTCTTGGGTGCAATTTGGCCCTGGGTCCAAGGTTAAGGATGGGGCCTGGTGGCCAGGCCTTAGCCCAGCTAAAGTGGAAGGAATACTCAGAGGATCTCCTCAAACCCACTGACATGCCTTCCACAGAGGAAGCACGCTCTGGAGATGATGGGGCAGTTGTGAAATTGCCAAAGTAGTTAAGGAACTATTGAACGCTGTTGATTCTTGAGGTCAACACCAGTGGACCACAATATCCAAAGTTCCTTAAGGCTTTCGATGTTGTGGGGGTTTTCCTACTTGACATGCCTATGGAACGCTGTATGTAATTCAGGGGATTTGGATTGCCCTTGTATTGGCATTCTGTGGCTGGATCACACTGCTCAGTCTATCTGACTTTATCAAAATCTATCTACTAGTCAAACATCTGATTCAGGAGGAACAATGCTGTTTTTGTCCTGGTTGTGAAAAACTGGACTAGGGCTTTATGCTCTTCAGGATATTCAAGGGTGCATGGAGTTTTGCCCAACCAATTTACAAGTATTTTGTGAACTTGGCGAAGGCATTCAACAGTGCCTTCGGGAGTATGGGTTATCTGTGTCATTGTTTAAGACTATTTGGTCCCTGTACAACTGTAGCAAGAGCTTGTTTTGCATTACTGGTATTAAATGGGAAGGTTTCGGGTTCAGTGGTCTCAGGACCTCATCTCTCTTTGCAGATGATGTGGCTGTGTTGGTTTCATCAAACAACGAGCCCTAGTTTATACCTGGCATGTTTGCACCCATGTGTTAAGTGACTGCCTTAGAAACAGACTGAGGAGCTCAGTCATTTGGGAGGGGCTCAGAGTAGAGCTGCTACTTCTTCACATCAAAAGAAGCCAACTGACTAGGATGCCTTCCAGGTGAGGAATTTCAGGCATGTCCAGCTGGGAGGAGGCAGACCAAGGACATGGTGGAGAGATTATGTCTCTCAGCTGGCTTGGGAAGGCCTTGGTGTCCCCCAGGAACAGCCTGGGGCTGGGGAGAGTGAAGTCTGGGCATCACTGCTTAGACTGCTGCTCCTACAAACCTGGTCTGGATAAGCAGCAGAAAATGGATAGACCATTATATTCCAGTCTAAGACTCAAGTTCTCATATCACTGGACTTTCACAGACATTTGGTATATATTTACCTTTAAGTTTGTAAATTCATTAACTTTTAACAGGATGTTGAAGAATTATTCTGTCCATTACAGCTGTGTTACAGCCAAGGAAAAGAGATGCAGTTTACCTTTTGCACTGAAAATAGCTGCCATTAAAATGAAAGGAGAGATCAAATTCTTTACCTGTAGCACTAATCCATCACTTTGTTGACACACTGCTGACAGCTACTTTAAAATAATGTCATCTGTCAAGACTAAAATCATGAGGTTTTATAATGTTTTCATTTTTTGCTTCAAAACCAAATTCATAATTTATAGACTTCTTTTTAAATGAGTTATCCAGAGAGTTCAAACCCATATGAAAGAACTGTTAATCAAAAGCAGACATTTGCTATAGTTCAAAAATGCTATATATATATGTGTGTGTGTGTGTGTGTGTGTGTGTGTGTGTGTGTGTGTGTGTGTGTGTGTGTGTGTGTTGTGTGTCCTTATTGTCCCATATAAAATGGGGCAATTAAGACATATGATCAAATGACTTTCAGTGAAAGTAGCTAAAAAGCTTGAGTGTTTCAGCTACTAAACCCCAGTTCCACAAGAGGTCTTTCATACTCTCCATCATCATGTATGAAAGGGTGAGTATGAGACCTTCTGTTTGCAGGATAAAGACAATTCGTAAAGTCAGCCTGCTGGAAATGTAGTCATTTGACAAAGACAAATGAACAGCAATGTTAACTTTCACAACAAGACGTGAAGGCACAGAAATGTGAATCAAAAAGAGACTGAGTTAAAGAGCAACAGGAGTGGATGGAAACAATGGCAGGCAAATAAAATGGAGACCCTTTTTACTGGACACCACACTTTACCTGTGAGATTTTTACTCATCAGCATGCACTATGGTAATTACTATGGACAGCTCCCACTTCCCTATATCAGCACCTTGGACAGCGGTCATGACCCACTTTTTAACAGACGCATATGATGTGCCTGAGCTGTACTAGAAACAAGAGGACGCTGTGTGGATGAACTTCTTCAGTCCCTAAAATCTGAGCCATTATCACATTCTAATGTTATTTTAAGTTTGAAAAAAAATTGAGGTTTAGCTGTAAAATTGATTATTTTATTAAGATGAGACATGCACGCATGGAGAACGATGGAGGACCAACCAATTAAACATCTCTTGAAAATTAAGATTCCTTACTCTATGCAGTAATCTGCTGAAACCACTGCAACTAAAAGAGTCATTTAAAGACTGAAGTTTGTGTTCTCTGAGAATGAATCTATTTTCCATGATAGGTGCTTTGTCAGTTGACAGCTATGTTATGCTAGGTAAGAATAATGGTCCCCTCTCCTCACGCAGTCTAAAAGCAAAAGTCCTGATTTCACTCTCCAAGTTTTTTACTTTCCTCAAGGCTGCATTAGAATATGTATGGTGGCTGCGGGGCCGATGAATCAACTGTCAGTTACTGCACACTCATCCATCTAAACTTTATGGATGCTGTGTGTGTGTGTGTGTGTGTGTGTGTGTGTGTGTGTGTGTGTGTGTGTGTGTGTCTGAGTCTCTGTGTGTGTGCATTTGTGAGTGTAGGAGAGAGTGACAGTTAATAAGCATCTCTGTGTATGCCTAAGAGAGGGTTTGTCTGTGTTTCAGTCAAAATGTCTCCTTTCTTAGCATTCATAAACTTTTTCTCTTGAGATAAAAACAGAATGATTTCCTTCATAAAGAAAAACACTAATAATAATAACACTTGTAAGCCATTTACAGATATGTGTGTTTATATTCTGTCTCATCTGCTACGTGGTGAAGTTGAATGTCTGGACGATCGCATCCATCATCTCTCTGCCGCTTGATGTCAGCATTATAACTGTGTGGTGCAGTGAAATCAGTTTCTGGATTAGTTGGCTCAGGATGATAAGAAATGGGCTCCAGAATGAGATGCCGGTTTAAGCTGTTCTTGTTCCTCGCTCAAAAGTCCAACATGGAAGTCTGGGCAACATTCAAGATACTGAAGCTGCGTTGAGTTATAGTATCATATAAAAGTGGATATTAGTTTTCTCAGAAAGTCTTTAAGTGTATTTTACAGCAGGCAAGATTGTCTGATCTTATTTCAAACAGGTAGACAAATATGGACAAAGTTTTTTTTTAATCATTAGTATTTGCAATAAATAAACTAAACATGCCAACTCACTGACACCGTCCTGTAACAGCAGCCTGTCAACCTTTACTACAAGTGCTTCAACAGAGACTCAACTGTTCATTAACATCATTTATATTCAACAACTTCTCCTGATGTTACTCCACTGGAAGAAAGGCAAAATCAATCAATCACTCCCTGCTCCGTCTGTTTCCTCCCACCATCTCCCCGTTTCTCCCTCTGCCAGCTCATTTGCAGCGGAGAGATACAGAGGCCACCCTGTGACATGCAACCTGGTCCCCATGATGACATGGGGGGGAAACACACATTTTCAGAAACACAGACACACACTTGCTGCTAAAGAAAAAAAAAAAAAAAGTGACTCTTCTACATATTGTACATATGCATGCAAATTCACCCATGCAAAAAAAAAAGCATGTGGCTGCATATAAAGACAAACAAATATATGACTGTACACATATCACAACTGTAACTGAAGGTTAAAGCAGAAATAAAACAGAACAGAAACAACTACTAATAGGAAGCACACACAAGTGTTTAAATACATGCACACTTTGTATCGGAAACTTATAGCGAGACCTCTGATGAATACAAAAACACATTCTGATTGCTAATCATCAAAAGTGATGTTAATGAACTGTGATAGGAGGGTGAATATAGGGATAAAGAAAGCAGGGAAGAGGAAAGGAGGTCTTATGAGAGTACAGGAGAGAGGGGACAAATAGATGGAACCTAGAACCATGAATGGTGAGAGTACGGATGGAGGAGGGTGTCAAACGCTGCATGAACAAGCTGAAAATGATCCCTGTGCAATCAGTGCTCTGAAAAAAAATTGAAAATTTTTTTTTTTTTTTTTTTTGTGATTGGCAGACAGGCTCTTGTTAAAATTGTGTTACAAGAGACTTCAAATTTTACTCTTGTTAGTTTAATGACTTCTCTAAAGTTGCACAATTATATTTGCATGTCTGCTTTTGCTTTTCACACTCATTGTTTCAGCCTTTTAAAAAACTCTCAAGACAAACTTTGCATTACTGGAAAAAAAAAATGCAGCAAGCAACAATAAATCTGTGGTTCCTAATGGAAACAGAAAGTGTCCGAGGCACTCGGAAACTCTTCAAGAAATTCACAAATACACAGAGAAACACACCTACACTATACGCCACCTGATGGAATCATTATATTTATCCCCTACACATAAATTTTTTTAACAAATATATATATATATATATATATATATATATATATATATATATATATATATATGACAATCCTGACCACAAACACATGATTATAATAACAGCATTTCAGGTGTTTTGATAATTCATGCACCACAGACTGAATACTTTTCATCTACTGAAGGTTTGATATGAATATAAACAAGAAGAGAGAATAGACGATTTCTGCCACAGAGGTCCTCCTGCAGAGCTCTGTTATGCCCCTGCAGAAGCCGCACACCTACTGTAGTAAAAACAAGCTGAAACTGGGATCGAGCGGGCGTACGGCGCTGTAACTCTGGGCCCATAAAGACCACTGCGTAAGTATTTATGTCTGTGTTTGTGCAGCAATCGCAGCCCCAAAAGGTTTTATCTTTTGTATTCTGGAGCCTTGTTGTCTGAAAACTCATCGTGACTCGTGTTACTACACCCTGCGGGAAACAAAGTATATGGATCTACTTTTTACTACACAGTATTACAATCCCAGCATGGTATTTAAAGATGGCTCATGACGTGTCTGTGTCAAGACAAATGAGCTGAAAAGAGAACAGATTCCTGTTCTTTGTACAGTGGAAAAGTGTGCTTTTGTGTGCTGGTTGTGCTTTGTTTTTTATCAGTGTTACTGTGAACTGTTCATAATAAGCTTGTAAAGCATTGGTTGTCTGTGTGTTTGTGCTGTAGAGATTTTTCTGTCTGTCGTGGTCTCGATCCATTATTAAGACCGCTAAGGTCACTTAGACTGGAGTCTCAGAAAAGGTGCATTGGTTCTCCAGAGAATCCAAGGCATGCATAACTTCTACTGTATCTTCTAATTTTAGGAGAAAAGACAAGATTATGCATAGAAACACCAACTGGCAGCAACGACATGCATCTGTTCCTGATCAGTATCAGCTCTGAGTGAACGTTTCACTAAAGGAAATCCTCAGCTGGGTAGAAGGAAAGACACACTAACAGGCAACATGCAGTCCAGTTTAGCTTCTCTTACTGACCAAACATCCTGACACTGTAATTCAGTGTGAGTCAAGTTTCCACTTGTATGCACGACAGACATGAAGCAGCCATATGCGCACATCAACTCCTGCCAAAAATTTCCTGATCTATGAAAACTAAGCTACATAATGACTACCATTCCCACCTATATTAATTATTAATTAGAGTTAAAAACAGATTTGAATAAATGATTTTTCCTGTTTTTAAGCTGGGTTGCACATTTGTTTGCATTTTTATTTCTATGGGTTATGGGTTTGCAAAATTAATAAACAACCTTTAATGGCATCCTGGTAATTTAGACATTTTAGCAACAACTTTTACTGTTCTTGCTGAATGAGCAACAATAACAAGCAAAATAAACGATTAGCGTGCAGGAAGATGTATTTTACAAATATTAGTTTGGAAATTTTGTACAGGAATCATCAGAAATGTGATTTTAATGGTAAGACAGAGAGTCAGTCACCACTTTCAATACCAGGATTATTCTTTTAAACTCATGGTGATATGAGTGGTAATGACAACAGGGACTTTCCATTAGCGGTTTATCCAGAGTGCCACCACAGAGCACCCTATCCATCAAGGAATTTGACCCATCTCACACAAAGTTTGAGGTTACGGCCGTGATGCTGCTAATATTAGTTTTTGTAAGTGTTTATTTTCTTTTAGATTTTGTTGTTTGTGTCAAATCTAAAAGTACTTTCCACTCTAACTCTGCCATGTTCTTGGAGAATGAAAGATTATAAGATAGCAAGTGTGTGTGTGTGTGTGTGTGTGTGTGTGTGTGTGTGTGTGTGTGTGTGTGTGTTGTGTGTGTAATGGGGGAATGTTGGAGGAGGAGGGTGAAAGACTGAGAGATATGAGGCTTCGGCCCACCAGAGGAGAGAAAATATATCACCCCAGTGGCGGAAAAGATGGAAAAATCTGTTGCACCAAAAATGACAATCACTCTGCCAAAATCTGTTTTTCTCCCATTTCAACAGTGGAGCAAGAGGGAGTAATGACAGTCAAGATGATAACACAGAATAAGTGAGAGTGATAGAAGCCATTTCATTTTTCTTATGCCCATGAACTGCTTCCTTTTCCTCTCTCTGGCCCACTGATATGAGTTTTTCTTTTCTTTTAATAACACATGCTGACTGAAATCCTCAAAAATGAACTTCAAGAAGTCATTTAACAAACTGGAATCGCTCATTACAGAAATCTGTGTATGCTGTTAAAAGATAAATTGTAACTGGAAGCAACCAAGACACTATGTTTTAAATAATGTCAAAGTTTGAAAGACAATTTTCTTTTCTGTCCCTGCATATTAGTTATTTTCTCTCTTTTTGCTTCATCTCCTTGTAAGTTGTTGTCTTATCAGTAATAAATTGCAGGTCCATTTCGCAGCTCCTTGAACTTAGCAGTTCATCTCACATAGCAAAGATAAGACACACACACACACACACACACACACACACACACACACACACACACACACACACACACACACACACACACACACACACGCGTGGATTAACATAATTCAGTATGATAAGATCAACAGAGTTCGTCAAGTATTAATGATAACCACCACATGCTATCATTTTGAGTGGAACAAATTTATATTGGATACTTTTTTTTTATTTCAAATTGCTCTATCTCTGATTTCCAGGTTCATCATTCAATATTTCTCGAACACAGAGCACCAGCCTGTGAAGTGATGTCATTTTGTCAGCCAACAGTTTCAGTCACCACCTTTTTTTTTTTTTTGAAAAAGCACTGTAATTATGTAAATTATAGAGATATTTCACAAGAGCTGGCGTCACTTCTAACCTCTAATTTTAGTAAGATCACTGCAAAGACACCGATTCATTTTCCTTATCATTTAAAGATCAACAGGCAGGGATTTACTGATGACAGTTCCCAGACTATGAAGCTGAAATATCAGAGGCTTCTGTTTGTTGCTCCTGTCATCTGAACTAAGATGTCAGATAATTCATTGTTTAGAAAAGGCAACAATTCTAAGAGAAAAACTTCATAAGGATGTCCCACTCTTG
This sequence comes from Archocentrus centrarchus, assembly GCF_007364275.1. Taxonomy (NCBI): domain Eukaryota; kingdom Metazoa; phylum Chordata; class Actinopteri; order Cichliformes; family Cichlidae; genus Archocentrus; species Archocentrus centrarchus. The sequence continues at coordinate 32,718,766 of NC_044350.1, read as the reverse complement.
CACAGTTTTAATTGCTTTGAAACTGCAAATAAACAAAGCTGTTTGACTAGACGCAGTTTAAAAAATCTAATTCATAACTGATGAAACCCATTGTGCTTTTGGTCAGATCATTTTTGTTCATCAGTTAGGTTGCTATTTTTTCTAGGTTGCACTCATATGAGGGACAAGGATGTTATTTTAGTTTTTCCCATTTTTTTTTTGTCTTATTCAACTTGTGGTGAAGAATATGTGGGCATAGCTTTTACCTCACATCCCTGTATTCTGACAGCCCAGCCCTGTGTGCTGCAAACCTAATATGGGTATTCACTGCTGTGAATGCACTCCACCTAAAGGGAACATTTCTGACTCACCCATCAACTCCCTGTAACTGCAGTCCACTGACTTGTCCTCCTGTTGTCCTTAGTATCTCCTGTTTTGGCCTCATTTCCACTGCATGGTACAGCTCCGCTCGACTTCACTTACTTTTGGTAAAAGGTGTTTTTTTTCCCCCTGCAAATAGCAGGTCCTGTAGCTCAAGTAGTCAGCACTGATTGTCATAGTAGTGCAGTGTAAAACTACCATGAAATTATAGTAAACACTTCTTAGTATTGGCTTAGCCTATTTGGAATCTTGGCCAAGTACAAAGACAGTGGTTTAGGAGTGACACGCTGCCACCCAGAAGTCTGTTTCAGCAAGATAATACCAAACCACATTTAGCAGTGCTCCGTGTTTCAGCAGCAGACCTGTCGACTACTACTTGTTACCCACTGAAAACATCTGGAGCATTCTGAAACACACAGGGGAACACGTCCCTGTCCCAGTGTTTTCATATAATGAGCACGTATTAAAAGCAAAGGCTCAGTTTCAACATTTTAATATGTTGTCTTTGTGCTGTTTTGCAGCTGTGATCTTTCAGACTTTTGGTTCTAAAACAGTAAAATATTAACAGTGGAAGTTTGATAAATGAGGACAGATTGTGCCATCAGTACCTCTCAGACCAATCACTGACTGTGATGGATTTTCATGTAGTACGGACTCCTTCTGACAAGGTCTGAAATAATACTGTCAACAGGGATGAGAAAGGAATGAGTGGAACATCTCATATCTCTTCATAGTAATCACAACCACGAGCGTAAACACGGCCTCTGATTTTAATTTTAGTGCACCAGAATTCACCACATTATGGTATCAGTCCTGAAAAAGTGTCCACAAACAAGACAGTCAACCTGGACCTGCTGCTGGGAGAAAAGCTGGCAGAAGTCGAAGGAAATTGAGAAACAACAAGAAAGAGACGAAGACCCCAATTTTATTAGTTTGACTAAAATATTCTCTAATTATTTTTTTAATGAAATGAGACTTAATCCAAAATCTGTCAGCTTAGCAGAACCAAAACAGCAAGACACTGTTAGTAGACATGTCTTTACTATAACCAGCTGACAGGGCTGAGCCCACCATCTTCACTTCCCTTCTTCTGTGGTGTCACTGCAGAGATAATTTAACTCTACTAGCAGCCATCTTTCTTTCATTTGACAAATCAAGTTTTCTTCTGACTTTTTTACTTGCTCATCTTTTTCCTTTGTCTTCTCCCTTCTTTTTACTCTGCTGTAAACACCTAGTCTTCTCTTCTTCCTTCATCTGGTGCAGTCCTGTTTCTCATTTCAACTTTTCACCCTCACTTCATCCTCTCCTCCCCACTTCCCTCACTTCATCCTCTCCTCCCCACTTCCCTCACTTCATCCTCTCCTCCCCACTTCCCTCACTTCATCCTCTCCTCCCCACTTCCCTCACTTCATCCTCTCCTCCCCACTTCCCTCACTTCTAGCTGACCCTCTTCTTACTTCCTTTCTCTGTCCATTTCATTCCTTTTCTCACCTGCAGTCCTTCTTGTCTGTTATTCACGTACCTGTTCATGCATTACTTATATTTCTCTTCAGAAATTCTGTGTGAAGTGTCCACACTCTACACACAACACACACACACACACACACGGAGGTGCACATGAAAGAGAAATGGACATGGAATACCAATTACATGACAAACTGCCCACTGTACACAACACAACACAACACAACACCACACACCCACACACACACACACACACACACACACCCTGAGGCAAGCCCTAAGAACCTGGATAAAGAGGCAGGTGGAGTGTACGCTGGCCTTAAGCTCATTCTATGCGCGCGCACACACACCACACACGCGCGCGCACACACACACACACACACCCCTACTCCCCGATGTAGGCAAACAAATAAGTTTGCACATTTTTCACACTTTCTTCTCCTCGGGGAGCTAATCTTTACAAAACTTATGAAAGTATCGTGAACTGTTAAACATTTTATTTATTTGTTATCCATTTTTTATTTTTTGAGCCAGCTCCTGTGCAATCCATGTTCTAGTAATCGGTCATATATTTTTATGTTGAAAAAAGATCAAATTACATGAGTAAAAGTTGTTGGAGGTGGTTTTAATTTGGCCACAGTACCGCGACAGCTCTGGTGACTGATTCCCCTTTTCCAGAACTACTGGAATCACTTCTTATCATTCTGGCTTTGAAATACTTTGACCAAAAATTAAGACTTTCATAAATCACAATGACTGGATATTATTTCTCAGTTTAGTTTTATAGTATTGTATTTATTTGGGTTAAAATAGAAATCCCCCATTTTGTTGTGTGTTCGTGACAGTCTCATCACCTTGTTGTATTTTTCACAGTAACACTGTTGGTTCTACTGTCTCTGGTTGTACTAACATCTTGTGTTTTATGTCAAACTTCATGCAGCTCTTAGCACTCAATTATTCATAGAGATGCCTCGCATTGAAGCCTCACTAATATCTTGAGGGCGTAAACCATCTAAAATTAATGCCAGGTTTGTTTACAGAATGAGCTGTGCCTTTAGATAAGTTAAGTCGTTAAGAAGGTGGCATCATTATCGCAAACACTGCTTGAAAACCTGGAAACAGATATTTTGTGTGAATGTTTGACATCACACGCGTACCTTTTAAATGTTTGACATCTTATTTTGGAACAAAACTCCTCACTTAGAAGTCAAACATACTTTCCAACAGTTATTTTTTAAATTGAAGGTTGTGTTGTGTTCACACCCAGGGGAGTTCACAGCTTCAGTGGGCTTCTGGAGATCTGACACATACAGCTGAGCTGTCCACTCTCCTATTGATTTCCTTATCAGGGAACAGACACACAGAAGATGCTGGGAATGAGCTTTGGGCAACAGAAAGCTCTATGGACAAACACACATATACAGTATGCAGACACACACACACACACACACACCACACACACACCACACACACACACACACACTCAGAGACCCTTACACATTGCAGTGGCACTGCTAGGTCTAATTCTTGGACTACAATCAGCTTTATGACCACCCAAGGGAGACTTAGAAAAATGTGGCCATATTCCTGGGGAACTTGCACACACAACCCATACACACACTCTGCATGGTGTCCACAGGGCACTGGCTGTCAGTGGCTCTCCTGGATCTCTGCTACGCCCCACTGAGTCTTATCTATGACAGACAGAACAGGACACACATACACACCGATGTCCATGCCCATGCACAATACACCACATTCACAACTCAAATACAGCCTAAATTCATACTCCCTGAGACATGTCAGCATGCAGGCTTGCTCACTTCTTTAACACACACACACACACACACACACACCACACACCACACACACAACACACACACACACACACAAACACTCACACAAACACAAGCACAGCCGGGGGTATGGTTGAGACCCTTGTTGCCCTGGGGCTTTGACCTGCATCTGTTCTACAAGAGCCATACAATGAGAAACGCACAGGAGCATTGAAAAACATCTGTGTGTGTGTGGTGTGTGTGTGTGTGTGTGTGTGTGTGTGTGTGTGTGTGTGTGTGTGTGTGTGTGGTGTGTGGTGTGTGTGTGTGTGTGTGTGTGTGTCGCAAAACTTTCAACAGCTGTGAGTGTCTGGTTGGGAAACTTTGTGTCTGGCATGTGTGGAACTGTTGTAAGCTTTCAGTCATTTTGTTGACGCGCTCTTTTAACTTAAACTGCATTTTTTCTTAGTGTATCCTTACAGACATTACTTTCACTCTCCTTTTACAGTTTCAGTAAACTGTGGGGTGGGTGGAGGATGCTCCATCTGGTGACTCTGCCGCCTTACTGGCGTGATTGGGAGGAACAGCCTGCCTGATTTGAACCCGAGTGGTATTCTGTTATTGGACTTCTGTGCAAACCACAGTTTTTCCATAACGAACACCATGTTTGAGCATAAGTGCACGTGGCACCAGGACACCCTAGATCGCAGGTCAGTTTGTAATGTATCATCAGATCTGCAGCCATGTGTTCTGGACATTCACGTGAATGAAAGAACTGAGCTGTCAGCTGATCACCACCTGGTGATGAGTTGGATCAGGTGGCAGGGGAGGATGGTACAGACCTGGTACACTGAGATGTGTTGAGAGCATCTGGCCAAGGTTTTCAATTCCCACCTCCGGCAGAACTTCGACAGCATTCTGAAGGAAACTAAGTCCAAATGGACCATGCTCCGCACCTCCATTTTTGAGACTGCTGCACAAGCTGTCGCTGCAAGGCGGTTGGGGCCTGTCGTGGTGGTAACTCTGAACCAGATAGTGAACACTAGAGGTGAAGGGAGCCATCAAGCTAAAGAAGGAGTCCTATAAGGCATGGTTAGTCTGTTGGACTTTGGAGGCAGCTGACAGGCACCGGCAGGCCAAGTGAAGCCTGGCTTTGTTAAACAATTCTTTGGTGGGGTGGTTGAGAATAGCCCTGAGTTCCTTAAGGTCCTGGATATTGTGGGGCTGTTGGTTGAAATGTCTCTGCAAGGTCGTGCGGAGATCTGGTGTGTGGTGCCTCTGGATTGACAGACTGGGGTGGTGGCTCCCCTGTTCAAGAAGAGGAACCAGAGGGTGTGCTCCAACTATCACACTACTCAGCCTCCCTGGGAAGGTCTGCGCCAGAGTACTAGAAAGGAGAGTTCCTCTGTTAGTGAAACCTCAGATTCAGGAGGAACAATGCGGGTTTTTTTTTTTGTCCCAGTCACGGTATGCTGGACCAGCTCTTTATCCTCTCAGAGGACATCAGAGTGTGTGGCAATTTGCCCAACCAGTCTATATTTGTTTTGCGGACTTGGAGAAGGCACTTGCCTGCATCCCTCGGGGATCGTCCTGTGAGATGCTTTTTGAGTATAGGGTGTCTGGCCTGTTGCTATGAGCCATTCAGTCTCTGTAAAATCATTGTGAGAATAACTCTGACTCATTTTCAGTGGGTGTTGGACTCCGCCAGGGCTGCCCTTTGTCACCAACTTTGTTCAGAATTTTTCTGGACAGAATTTCTAGGCAGAGGTAATTGCCAAAGGGCTTAAATTTGGTGGCCTCAGAATCTTATCTCTGCTTTCTGCAGATGATGTGATTCTGTTGGCTTCATCAGGTGGTGGCCTACAGCTTGCACTGGAGTGGTTAGCAGCATAGATGGAGGTCTTACACAGGCCATGGTCCTCAGCTGGAATGCCCACTCTGGGTCAGGGACGAGTTGCTGCCCCAAACGGAGGAGTATCTCTGGGTCTTGTTCATGAGTGAGGAGAGAGGGGAGTGGGAGATTGAAAGATTGATCGGGGCCTCATGTGTAGTGAGGCTGACGCTGGATCAGTCCATTATGGTGAAGAGAGAGTGTTGATCTATGTCTTTATGCTCACCTATGGTCATGAGCTCTGGGTAAATGGTAAATGGACTAGTTCTTATATAGCCCTTTTCTACTCTAGCTGACCACTCAAAGCACTTTATACAACAAAAGGGCATTTACCCATTCACACACCACATTCATACAAGTACTGATTTCTACTTCAAAGTGCTTTCTATCTATCATTCACACACATTCATACTCTGACAGCTGCATCGGAGAGCAACTTGGGGTTCAGTAGCTTGCCCAAGGATACTTTGCATGCCGACTGGAGCAGCCAGGAATTGAACCACCAACCTTTTGATTGGTGGATAACCTGCTCTACCTCCTGAGCCACAGCTACTCCACTCTTTGGGTAGTAACCAAAAGAATGATATTGCGGATACAACCAGCGGAAATTCGCTTTCTCTGAAGGGTGGCTGGCCTCTCCCTTAGAGATAGAGTGAGGAGTTCAGTTGTTTGGGAGGGGTTTAGAGTACAGCCCCCACTCCTTCACATTGAAAGGAGCCAGCTGAGGTGGTTTAGGCATCTTAAAAGGATGCCTTGTGCCTTGGTATTCTCCTGAGTGAGCCAGAGGAGGTGCTATGGAAAAAGAGGTCTGGGCTTCTCTGCTTTGGCTGGTGCCCCCTCGACCCATTCCCAGATAAGTGGAGGAAAATGGATGATGGATGGATGGACTGGATCACGGAAAGATGACAGAAGATGTGTGAAGTTGTATTTCAACCTAATCAGCCTTCCTATCTGTCTTTTGATTTCCATCTGCTTTTGCCTCAAGATCTGGGTAAAATTTCTTACTTTGGTGGGCCCAACAGTATAATAGAAACCATATCTTGTCTGATTTTTCTGCAAACAAAACAGTGCAACCAGAGTCATTTGAAAATTGGTTGTACTGCATCAATCCTTTTATCCTGGATAGGTTGAGTTAACTGTACTGAGCACTAAAGTAATTTACCTCCACCAGACAGTTGCTGGTCAGATTCAGAATATTTAATTTCAGCAATCCTTTTAAATTTAGTCAACAAGGGGAAAAAAATCATCTGGCCAACAGTATTGTGTCAGGAGATTAATATGCATGCATGAGCATGTATGGGAGACAGACATACAGTCACACACTGGGTGTTATAATATGAGAAGCGTCTCTCTCCAGATTTCTGTGGTCACACCTGGCTGAACAACACAGTAATTAACCCTGATTTCACTTAGTGGCCCGGAAGAACATACAAACGCACACATACCCACACAAATTAATTTGAAAACCCAATAATCATGACACCTTACATGTGAAAACACAAATGAAAAGGCATGATGATACACACACCCAGAGACAAATTAAGCCACACAAGATGATTTCACAACACATGAATGAATAGATTGGAAGACTCACAAGTACACTAATGTGTGAATCAAGGACAATGACACATTTACACAAATTTAGCAACACATACTGTGCACACAGGGCTTCAGGGAGGTGTGTTCATGCATGTGCGTGTGTTTAATTTTTCAGTTCTCTCTTGTTCACTGTGTTGGCATGGGTTATTCCCCTGGCACAATGCATGGCTGACAGCACCTGAGCTTCACACACAAACACACACAGAGGAAAGACACAGAAACACATACATGCAAAGAGACACATTCAGTCGGGTAAGCAACACACACACACACACATTTGGATGTTCTCAGGAGTACAGTCTGTGCGTTCTGCTAACAGATGGTAATGACAGTTTCAGTCCCTGGACTATCATCTAATCAAAACAGCACGCTCACACACACACACACACACACACACACACACACACCACACACACACACACACACACACAGGCTACACACTCCAGCCTCCCTTCAGAATTAAAACATCCTTCACACCAAATAAGGTTAACAGCATAATTCAAACAAATATGCATTGAGAACATAATTTAGGCCGGTGCGCCTCTGCATTGGAAACGGATTTCAGTGATGCAATTTAAATGCCATTAAAAACAAACACAGTTCAATCCCCCCTGCACCACATGATTATATTTTTAATACCTATAAAATAAAAATATTTCACACTAAACATTTTAGAGTAGAGAGATGTATTGGGGGGAAAATGCATCCCAGACATCTTATTCAAAATTAACTGGAAGCATTCCATTCCTAAAACAAATACGACATATATGATAAAAAGTGTAATCCATACATCGGAGGGCATGTTACCCTGTGACTGCAGAAAAACCACTCCTTTGTGTTTGTATGTCTATTCCCTCAGAATAAACTTTGGTCGGGATGCAACACAAGATGCTGTAGAAAGGCAGCCCGGAGAATGTCACGCGATCAAGCATAAACTCAGCTCTGCAGTGACTGAACACAGAGGGCTGCAGTGTCTTGGTCAAGGACACTTAAAAGAGAATAAAAAATTGTGAGCTAGGACTGCTTGTCTCTTAAAGAATAAACAGCAGGAAAAAAAATACTTGGGGCTATTGCTAACTGTCTCTGCTCCATGTCAGCAAGCAAGATAGGTTAAGAGATACTAAGAATGCTAATAGGCTAAAAGATAACACATTAGCCTACACTGCTTGGCTGTTTTTGTGCAGAAGCAATCACAGACCAGCTAGAACCGTTTAGCAAGCACTATGATTGACCAAGTCGGTGTTGAGAAAAAAATTAATGATTATTTCGTCTTTATTCAGAACTTGATGAAGTCCCCAAGTTAAAGGTGGAGACAAAGATGGTTATAAAGACCGAATTAAAAACAGTGCACCAGAAGGAGAAAGGGAGAGCTAAAAGAATGTAATTATGTCTGACAACCACAGATAGCTGCATGCATAATTCTATCAAAGGCCTTACAACAATCTTATCCACCTCTCACTACATCAATATCCTTCTCAGTAGGACAGGATTGTATTTCTGTTGTTCACAAGAACATGGGAAAGGGGAGTGAGCTGCTAAATTGGCAGATTTTCCTTCAATTTCGGCCGTCACAGAGTGATAGATTGCATTAGAGTATTGAATGTCTCAGTGAGAGTATTGTCAAACAGTACAGAACAGCAGCTACGGGGGCAGAGGAAAGCAGAAGGTGAGACGGGATGAAAGCAAACACAGAAAACGAAAGGAAGAAAACAGGCAGAGAAACAAGAGGAAAATTAAATCATAAATAATACAGTATATATGTCAGCATGATGTATTCTGTGCATGGTCTTTCATTCTTTAAATCTGTTGATAAGGTAATGTTTTTAAATGTTTATATTCTACATTACATTCTACATTGAGCCCTAACTGGACCATTATTGCACAATGTAAATATATAATTTAAAAAGTGTGTATAGTATATAGAGTATAGTGTATAGTGTTAATTACTTTTTTTTTATTTTATTCTTCTTATTTATATGTGTGTGTATATATGGTTGCAGGTACAAAATACATTTCACTGTGCATTGTACTGTGTATAACTGTGCATGTGACAAATAAACACTATCTTATCTTATCTTACATGTTTTTAGCTACAACATTTCATCACTCTGAGAATTACCCGTGGGAATATTACATGTTTCCTGCACATCTGATATATGTGGATATCTTGAGTAGTTCTGTGAGTTTGATATGATAACAGATGACCCAAAAGGATTTCTCAGCATTATAATTATCCAACTCTTCTCCGTATTCCTGGTGAAATACATCTGTGCTTGTCCTTTGGCCTCATTAAAGACACTTTTAAACTTTGCCATACAAAGTTACCTTACACTTAGCTGACTGAACATTTGAAGGATAAAAAAACCCACTAACTTTAAATATAAAAAATAAACAAAATACTGGTATTGGTTTTGAAGACTGGAGGAAAGGGAGGGAATATGAATCAAAATACTGGGAAGAAAATGAAGTGAAAGATGGACAAAGGCTGGCCAGAAACTGAGTGAATGAGGGCTCATTGTGAGTTCTAGTCACTATTCTCAGGTCTATTCAGTATTCCATCCTCAGCATTCTCACAGCCCTAATGAGCAACAGCCAAACACACACACACACACACACACACACACACACACACACACACACACACACACACACACACACACACACACACAAACAACTACACAACCACAACCCAGGCTTGTTTTTCTCGCTTCTAAAGAAACCGTCCCACTTTACTGCATCCATTCTGAACAATGCTCTTCTTTTATGCATCAAAATTACTTTCAGATACTCTGGTTTCAAATGAAAGATGATTTGTCTTCTCCTTATAGTTTGAGGAAGTTAAACAGATGAACGTACCTTTAACAATGAGGTCGGCGTAGTTGGACACCCCGGAGCCCACCATCGATCGGATGACACAGCGGTAGCGGCTTGTGCTGCGCTGAGATGTGTCACCAACGCTAACCGTTGCAGAAAAACGTCTGTGGTTCACCACCCTGGTCACCATCAGTGCCGTGTCCTTACCATTCCACTGCTGCAGGGCAGAAAAGACCAGACAGTTTTTAGCAAAAGCCTTGTAACATGTTCCCTTTGATGCTGACCGAGCATCGTTACTTCATAAAGGCTGCTTTCTCCTTACAGAAATGGAAATTAGTCAGTCACACCAGTTGAAAACCCAACTGGTGTGACTGAGGGCTCCGATTTGTTGTCACACAGTATCAACGGGACAATCCAACGAAAAGAGAATTCAGAAATCTGCAAATTTAGGTAAATCTATAAAGCTACAGTTAATCCCTATCAACAAATTACATTGTATTACTTATATTAGAAACACAGTGAGAAACTGAAGCAATACTGAACAAGTCAGACATGAAACCATTTCCTGCTTTTCTGCTATGATCCGGTATCATGATTTTTCTTTTTTTTTTTTTTTTACAAATATATTATCTGCCAATTTGGAAACCACACTCCCCCATCATTCTCAGTGGTATATACTCATTCACTAAAAACATGCAAGCTTGCCAATACACGTGGATGTAAAGTAGAATGAGTGCATAGGCATGGCTGCACACAACATATACGCAGAGACACACCAACAAGTCACATGTGCAGAGATGGAATCAGTGGTGCAAAGCAGAACAACAACTTTTAATCAATTCTGAAATAAAACTGGGAGCGCTGGGAATGTTTGCCATGCAGTACTTTTTAAAGAAATAAACTTCATTTGTTACACCGGGCTTTTAATTTGTTTTTGTTTAGTAATATACACCTGCTTATCATACTTGTCTATTAAAATTAAACACTGAGAAGACCTCACCAGTACATACTGTAGGTACTGATGTCTGTAAATATGCAATGTTGTTGACATTCCTAGTACTGGTAATACAACTTCTGTATATATTCATACTTGTATCCCAAAGTTACTACATTGGATAAACAAATTGGTTGGATCATTATGGAATTCTGATCCTCCTTATTACAAACATATGTATTTATACCCATTCATACTCACCTGTAGCCAGAGTTTATCGTGCTGGGACCACTTCCCTCCAGCAGTACACTGGAAAGTAGGCATCTGGGCCACTTTACCTCACATTCTGCAGACGTAGAAAGTGAGGTGCTTTACCTGCAACACAGAGAGCAAATGGACCCAGTGTGTAAATATATTCATAAAATGTGTGTAAACTTGGGATAAATGTGAATCCATACATAAAATAGGAAAAAAATCACATTCTCCTAAAAGTGTTGCTATTTTAAGCTTTCATACTGGATTCATGCAGGTAATAAGAAAACAACATCTGCATGAAACCCTGAACAACACTGACTGAGCTCTAGGAGAGCTCAACACTGTGTGGGAGTGAGGCAGAGAAACTCTGTGGCCATGAGACAGATGAGCAGTCTGTCAGGCAGACAGACAGCCAGACACCGGGTGACTTTGGTCTGCCATTGAGACCAGCCTGCGACTGGTTAATTTCATTTTGCCTGTCTGCAGACACAGATAAGACTAACAGGGTATGCATCGATCACTCAGCAATGATAATTTGTTCCTGACATTAATGGTCAGCTTGTTGCAAATGACAAGGACAAAATCTAAGATTTGCTTTTTTGACAATCTTTCATTATTTGTATACTCATCTTTTTCCTCAGTCTCTTTATTGAGGTATTTATTTTCCTTCCATTGTGAATATGTTCTCTTTTCTTCATGTTTCCACCCCCACTTTTGACTGATATGATTATTGGCATGCAAAGGTGAACTAATTGTTTTTAACGCGACCAGAAAACGGAGGCAGATAGAAAGAAAAGGAACGAGAGGGTCCGCTATGGGAACATGGTGCACAGAGGGCACAAAGATAAATTAAAAAAGAATTTTAATGGTTTCTTGTAGTTTTCATTTAGAGTGAATTCAAACTTATAAACCATCGTTCATCAAATAATTTAGCCATACTTATTACCTCCAGTAAAAATGTCTTGTGTGTGTCATATCTATAAATTAGAGTTATACTGAATGAGCGTGAAAATTTCACCCTGAAAAGAACACAAACAGCTAATAAGAGCAGACTGAGAATGTCACATTGAACTGAATAGGCGGGCTGTAACAAGCAGTCCAGTTTTGTGAAGCAAAGTGTTTTTGTCACATTTGAGTGATGAAGACCCTGAGACTGGACCTTCTTCCTGGTTCTCTGCAATCTGTCTGCAACCCTCACAATCTGTCCTTTATGCTGTTTGTGTGTCTGTGTGTGTAAGTGTGAGATATCTATAAAACAGATGATGCTCAGCGGGCTACAGTTGTGCAGGGTCAACCATCATACACACAACGCAATCTCTCTCACTTACGGCAAGGGTGAGCCAGAACTCGTATGTCATCGATGGCAATGAAACCTGGATGGCCTTGGACTGAAACCGCTTCAAATATTACCTGAGACGAGAGA